>NW_006408894.1:2111788-2131739 GCF_000296735.1 Chrysochloris asiatica | reverse complement strand
CATATAATAATCCACATATTATATAGGCTTATAAACATGAACAATAACTCTGAATAAAAGTTATCTTCTAATGCAATGAATACTCAATTTTAGATGTCAAAGAAACATATCTATTTTTCATCAGGTGCTTAAAAAATGATTTTGTAGTAGAGGATGACCCATTACTAATTACATAAGTTAAATGTATGCATTAACATTTTTATTCAAAGTCAAGGCCTGCTTTATCTTATGCTTCAACTTTTCTGGAGTTACATGCATAGCAGCAAACCAACCAAGAATCCAAGATGATCCTGTTGGAAAGGTGAATTCAAATTCTAGCTCCACTACTAATAGGGTGTGTGACCTGAGCAAGTTACTTAACCACTCAAAGATTTCAACTGTAAACTGAGGATACTAAGAGTTTCCATATAAGGCAGCTGGTTCGTGAAAATGAAATGAGATGTGAAAAATATACTTCGTAAAG
The DNA here is from genome assembly GCF_000296735.1 of Chrysochloris asiatica. Taxonomy (NCBI): domain Eukaryota; kingdom Metazoa; phylum Chordata; class Mammalia; order Afrosoricida; family Chrysochloridae; genus Chrysochloris; species Chrysochloris asiatica. Next base: position 2,131,276 of record NW_006408894.1, on the reverse strand, counting down.
TGCCCAACATATAGTTAACTACTCAGTAGCAGAGCACAACTACTTTATTAAGAAATCTAACCAACACTTGAGCAGAGACCGACAGTATAAAATTCCTCAACTAAAACTGGCTAGGCTCTGATGTGTGTCATCTAATAGTCACTAGCCTTCAACAAGTATCGGCAACAGTTGGAGGATAATTAGTCACATACTTGTGTGTCTACCAAAGCTTGCTCTGTAAACACAAAACATTCATTAGCAGTGTGACTTAATTTCTGATCATTTGATAACAGCTCCACACTCAAGCAAAGACCGTACATAAAATTCCACCTAAAATTTCACATAATCCTCTGAAATCTATCCATTTACTATAGAAAACTAGAAATTATTTTCCTGATTACTAAAGCTATGTTTGTATATAAATTTAGAAAATTAAAATAGAAACACTACAAGTGACTGCCATTACTGGTTTAAGTTGATAGAATATGATTAACATGAAGTCATGGAATACCATACTAGAAACAACTGAAAACATTAGTTAAAAGACAAAATGGATGAGTATGTACATGTGTGTACTTGTAAAGGAGTTACAACTTTAAAGATAAAGTTGGAAATGGATATGGTAGTCTTGTTAGGTCATATTTATCCATATCTTTCAACTTTTGGGGAAAGGAAAATAGGTAATTTCAAATATATCTAGCCTTGCAGGTATGTGAACCACAGTTTAATTCCATCACCATATAACCTTGGACACGTAACTTAACCCAAGTTGTTCTTTTTTAAAAGTCTGCAAAGTAGGATTATTTTTAGACTAAAAATTTTAAGATCTCATCCTGATCCAAATTTGGATTCTAAGAGTCCTTGTTACAAAATACAGCTGTGTAAAACAAGGCAAAATTAGAAGTCATCCAAAACAAGCTAAAAAATAGTTTTCCTAAGGAGCTCTGGTAGCGTAGTGGTTACGAATCGGGCTGCAAACCTTAAGGTCAGTGGTTCGAAACTACCAGCCGCTCCGTGGGAGAAAGATGAGGCTTTCTACTCCCGTAAGGATTTACACCCTCGGAAACCCTGTACAGGGTCGCTATGGGTCGGCTCCGACTTGAAGGCACTTAACAACAACAACAACAAGCGGTAAACAATTCTGAAATGAAATGTTTAAAATTTTGAGGGCATATAAAACTATATATTAAATTATAATATATCCTTTTCATTTGGTATTAGCATTTTAGGTGTTCTCAACCTAAGAACGGAGACTTGTTCTTGCTTTATTTTAGAGGCATTGAGAACAAAAATCCCTTATATTTTAAGAAAAATAAAATTCCCAAAGCAATAAAATTAAACTATGTTTTGTGAAGAAAATGGATCTAAGTTTGTTTGGTTTAAAATAAAAGTTAAACTTAAAAGACTGATGTATTATTTTTCAGAAAAACTCTTGGAGTAATAACTAGAAAGTATCAGGAGTCCTTTACACTATATTACTGTAGATGTGGTAGAAATATTTAAATAATCTTACTATAGTAGGACCTCTCTTTCCTTTTTATAAGCTGATGTACTAAATACCACTGCAAAGATATATATAGCTTTAGCCTCCTAAGACTTTCAAAGGATTGCATACTTCAAGTATTAAAACTTATTTTCCAAATTTTAAATTAACTATTATACAATGTGCTCATTTTGTTCACAGTCATCTCAATACAATAACATCAGGTATAATACATAAAATCTAATCCATTAAGTCTTACCAATTTATGACCTGATGAGACACTCTTGTGGACAACATTCAGTCCTTAGAAGCTAGAATAACCCTCCAACCATGTGAGGGCATCACAACTTTAAAACTCTCGGCTTTCGATCAATATTATGTCACATTCCTCCTCCGATGCTGAATTCTAAAAAAAATTCTAGCAAACAGTTTAAGTAAATAAGTGTCTTAATAAAATAGCTTTTAAAAATCTTTTATAGCAAAGTTTTTGTTTTACAATGAATACACAACTGATATTTTGTACTTAAGTATTTTTTTAATGTAGAGTAATTTCATATTTGATCTGGATACTTAAAAATTTCAACATGGACTTCCAGCCATTAGGAATATTTGTTAGTAAAGAGTCAAGCAGAAATTGAACCAATAAAAGGTTTAAAATCACGACCCAGAAATTATGATTTAACACCATAACCTGCTGCAGACACAAGCTTTACAGTCCGTAAAATGGCATTTGAGTCCTATAGTTTGGTCCACATCCATATATGAATTTCAGGACTTATATATAGCACAGGTAGCTGAATCAGTAGCCACCTACACTGATTATTTAAATGCTCAAGATAGCATTCAATTTATATAACTAAACCTTAGTCTGACTATCCCCAAACCCAGTTTAAAAAGTAGAAAATATGATGGCAAGAATAAAATTTTATTATGTGCTTTATATAATAGATATAACAAGGCACTATATTCAGCAGTGGTCCTCTCGCTTATCTATGTATAGACAAGAAAACTGAGGGTAGAAAGACGCAATGATGGCAAAAATTTCTTCATTAATAAATCTTTCATTTATTAATTTTTGTTAAGACTTTCAATTGGGTATTTTTAATCTTTGAAGGGTAATTGATAATCTCATTAAGGATATTTTCTGTAAGAATCTACATTTATATTTTCAGTTGCCATTAATTCACAAAAAAGGCAACCCATAGGATTGTGGGTATATTTTTGCCTAAATTAACCTCCTAAATAAAATGACATAATGAGGTAAAGGGGGAGAAGGCGTAAAGCAGGCTCTTATTGGAGGGGTGCAGTGTGTATGTGTAAAGCTATAGAAAATTCAGTGACAGTATTGTAAAGGAAAACTCTGCAGTTACCTTTAGAAGTATTTGACCCCAATGCAGGTTCTCTTATGCTGTATAAATTTTAACTTTTAAAGTAACTTTTCTATTACCTGTAGGCATTTAAAAGTCTCCACATACTCTCAAGAACTACTTGGATTTTTCTAATTTACTATAATAAATCTTCCCAAATGTAATCTCACAACACATTTGACTTCAATAAAACCATTCAATTTCACTTTGATAATGTAATCACCTGGTGAAGGCAAAAATCCATATTTATGAGAATAAGTAATTGTTTAAAAGTTTCAGTCACTTCAACACATTACTGAATGTATTTATAAAGTTTTTATGCAACCCCAACCAAAATACTATCATAATTTTAATAGTTTATTTTGATGATTTACCCACTTGTGAGACAAATTCCATGAGAAGATAAATACCCAGTCATACTCAATAAGGTAAATAAACCCAAACTACTGCTGGTAATTTGCTTGTCTGTAAAGTTTTGACAAGCTAGTCATGTAAAGACTGACCAATTTGTTAAAGGGCCTGTCAATAAACAAGCATTATTAATGTAAATGCCTGGAAAGCCATTGGAAGATGACCATTACACCAGCCATACAAACAAAATTCATTTTACTATGAAGCATATGTTGTTGTTGTTGTTGTTAAGTACCGTCGAGTCGGTTCCGACCCATAGCATATAGAAAAAAAAATGTAAGGGGTGTGTGCCTTATCCGAACAATGACAAACTTAGGTCTTTTAGGAGCTGTTGTTGTTGTTGTTAAGTGCTGTCGAGTCGGTTCCGACCCATAGCGACCCTGTACAGGGTTTCCGAGGCTGTAAATCTTTACGGGAGCAGAACACCTCATCTTTCTCCCGCGGAGCGGATGGTGGTTTCGAACTGCTGGCCTTAAGGTTTGCAGCCCGATTTGTAACCACTACGCTACCAGAGCTCTTTTTAGGAGCTGTATAGTTTTAAAAAAACACAACAAAACAAAAAACCGCCAATACTACTATATCAAAATTTCCTAAGCACATATTTTCAAAATAAGTTGCTATCAAACAAAGGACTCACATTTGAAAAGTCTCGATCAAATTTCAACATGTAGGAACTTTTTATTCAAAGTATGAAATAAAACTGGTTAACAAAAGTACTGGTGTAGCACTGTAGAAGCACTGGACTGCTAACTGAAAAGTTGGCAGTTCAAACCCACTTGATCACACTTAACAATAAAGTACTTACACATGAATAGTATTTAAACTAATCAGAAATTTATTAAATTTTAATTTCAACTTAGAACTTACTCAAAATGAGTATTTACTTATTAAAAAACTGTAATAAAGCAATCATAATTTTGATTCTAGTCAAGATCGCCAACCTAAACATTTCATTCTTTTTTTCCTATTTGTGAAGAGGAAAAAAAAATCACATTTAAATGAGAATGCAGTATTACAAGTTCTTACAGTATAGTCCAGTAAGAACTAGGCTTAAGTTTACAATTCTTTGTTAAATGTTAGATGATTTACAATTTCTAAGTAATTAAATAGATAAACTAAATCAAATAATCTTATTAAAAACCCTACAAGAGTTTACGGTATCTGCTATTTAAATGTGTTTGGCTTAGTTCAATACAAAATTTTATTTAAGTGCTAAACACATTTATTTTAGAAGTATTCTTTTAGCCACATTCTTGCTGTTTTTCAAAAAGTTCATCACACTTATTTTGAAGACTCTTAACCACAACAAATCAATGCTTGTGTCAGAAATGCTTATTCTTTAATGGCAAAGTAGGAGGTGGGGTGGGGAAGAAAGGCAATCCCATATGCCCCCAATAAACTACATGTAATCTTTTCAAAGATTATGCATTGGGGAAACCAGGCTTAAAACAGCATATATAGACTTGGGATAAAATCAGTCTACATATATTTAAAATAGAACAAAGCACTAGTAAAATAGTATGTTTCAAGAAATTCACACATAAAGACACACAATTACAAAAAACTCATCTGTCTATAACTGATCCAAGGTATTGTGTTCAAGACAGAACAATATATATATATATAAATGGAGGCCTGGTATGGCACTGCAGGATAAAACACTAGACTGCAAGGTCAGTTTGAAAGGCAAGGTTGGTGGTTCAAACTCACCAGCTGCTTCTCGGAAACTTTATAGAAGGTTGTGGAGTAGGGACTGACTCAACAGCATTTAACTAACTAACCAGCCAACCAACCAACCAACCAACACACACACACTTTAACATTTATGCATTATATCAAATCATCTATTGACAGGCTATAAGCAATTATCTAAAGAATTTCAGTAATGTTGCTCTGAAAGATAACAAGATGTGTTACTGGTAATTTTTTAACGATCATGTTTATCCACAAATGATTTATGTGGCACTGCAGGATAAGCGCTAGACCACTAGGCCAGTTTGAACCGCAACGTTGATGGTTCAAACCCACCAGCTGCTCCTCAGAAAACCTATACAAGGTGGGTATGAGTCAGAACCAACTTGAATGACACAACACATACCAACATCCTTTCAAAAGATGTAGAAATTGCTTATAAAAGACATAAGGAAAAAAGGCTAGCAATTGAAATTGGGTATGACAGAAGATTTAAAAAATGGAATAAACAAAGTGGAGGTCAGTTACATAAGCCTCAAATGCAAGCCATTAATCTGTACATTTTGTTAGTAGAAAGCTGCATATTTGACTCTGAGCACACTGACAGCCAACAAAGAAGGAAGCAAAAGTGCTTAAAAAATTTAAGACAACATCGCACATCATGCTTTAGAGTTCACATCTCTTTTATTTCTTGAAGTAAAATATGCTATGACCATCCTAGAAAAACATTTAACAATACTTTTTGGACTGAATTGTTGTTAAGTGCCATCAAGTCTGTTACGACTCATAGCAACCCTGTATAGGGTTTCCAAGGAGCAGGTGGTGGGTTTGAACTGCCAACCTTGTGATTCTAAGTCCAGTGCTGGTCCTACCAGCGCCAAATTAGCTACATTTAATTAGATACAGCAGCTGCAAATAAACACAGGAGTTTTCTGAAGATCAATGATGAATAGTTACTAAAGCCACTGAAAGGTGGGTTTAGTCAGACACAACTCTTATCTATCCCTCTTTGTTTCATTTCCAATTGTACAAAGGACTAGGGACACATGCCTTCTTTATCTTGATACTGGTGCGCCAGACTGCAAAGCCATTTGAACAGCAAGGTTGGCGGTTCAAGCTCACTAGCTGCTCCTCGGAAACCCTATACAGGGTTGCTATGGGTTGGAATCTACTCAACAGTCCTTAACTACAACAACAAACAAGCAGATGTGTACAAAGATAGGTTTTTGGCTTCTAGGAATGTTGTCAAGTTGCCTGTAAGTTTGCAGTAAGTTCAACATTTCCCCTTCTTTTTGGTTAAGTGATACTAGTCTTTGAATTTTCCAAGACCTCTCATTCTCTTCAGACTTTCTCTTTATGCCCTAGCTTGGCAGCCTCAGCCTTTCCCAAACTTTGAACTCTTGAAATAAAAACAAAACAACCCCATCACATCACTATTTTCTCCTTCCCAAACCAATTTGTTCACTGGTATTTCGTAACAGTAGCATCATTCCCTCAATTAGGCGTTAACACTCTAGAGTTAAGTTTAATTGCTTTTCTATTATATCCAGTAAACTGCAAAGATCCTTACTTTCTACCTTCTGATAACCATTCCTTTCTCATCTCCATTTCTAATTTAGATTATCATCATTACAGTCAAACTTTTGATGAATCAAGTTACTTTTTCTCTGACACTCTCCCTGATTTTCATACTGATCTACCAAAATAAAAGTGAAATTTTAAGTGTTTAGTCTTTTTGGTTGGGAAAGATGATCTCTCAAAGGACCGATGAAAATAGCTTATTTAAAACAAAAACACCTTAAATATCAAGAGTCTATAATTAGACAAATACATGTTGCTAAAGAAACTTTCATATAATCAAACACAAACTCTACTACAAGTAACACCAAAGGCATGGGTTTCTTCTAATAGTTTTACGTGGCCTTTACACTTTTACCAAGATGTATACTTCACTACACTCTACATAAAGTTGCATTTCTACATCAACAGAAACTTGACCTATATTTTGAGAGTATCAATTTCACAACTGTGCATGCTGTTTTTTACAAAGTTGGCATCAGCCCTATTTTCTCCTGTGGTCCTATAATTACCACTTAGATACATACTCATGTATATATACTGCGTTTTTTACCTAAACAACATACACACTATACATTTTTGTATATCCTGCTACCCTACACATTATTTTCATAAGCACATTATACTAATTTTTTTTGTTAACATGTTACTGGCTTCAATTTAATTTTTTTTCCTTGGCCCAACAGATTTAATTTAAAGTTATCTTCATGCATATTTTGACATGGAGGTTTGGTTCCTAGCAACAGACCCTCAACCAGCCTACCCTGAAACTTCTAAAGTAGGCTCTCTCCTGACAGGGCTCCTTCCCTGCTCTGCAAGCATATTCTCCAATGCTGGAGAAAATCACTTTTTCCATCCTAGAAACAGCCATCAGCAAGGTGGCTGGCCTCAGCTCAAGAGGTGTGTCCGCCATTTGAGCACCCTGGGCTGGAGAGGCCACACATATTCCTCCATACCGACAAGCCTCACTCTCAGACCATCGAATCTTACGTCTGATTAGATGTTGTAAACAGAGAGGGGTAGCAGCACCTCTCCAACTCAAGTGAGATGGGTCTCACTGGTTACCTGAGGGGCACCATGTTGCTGCATCAATGTGTGCCCATACAAACAACATTGTTCTTGCACTTCCATGTGAAGTGGGCATGGTGCACAGGCAAAGGTCCCCACCTGCTGTGGAACCAAACCATACTAAGGGCTGTGGCAGTGCCATGTGAAACCTTCCGCCTGATCTTCTACCCACCCTTCGGCACAATGTACCTGTGTGGGGATTGACTCCAAGCAGCTCCTTGGCTCAGGCCTGGCTGCAAATTACCCCAATGCAACAAACAAAATTTCAGTGGTTTACTTTCCGATTACCTGGTAACTACTAAAATTTAACACATGACTTCTTGACCATGGCTAATAAACCTTTATTATGCAAAATGTACTCAAATATAACATTTTTGGATTATAAATGATGGTGAAGGAGGCCAAAATTTACTCCTGGAAATGCCATGAGACATGTGTAGTGTACGCATGAGTGCTCTATGCCAGAACTTTCTACCGTAATTTTGACATTTCTGCCCATTAAATGCATGTCATTTATGTTTATTGTTGTTAAGTGCTGTTCTGACTCATAGTGACCCTGGATAGGGTTTCCAAGGAGTGGTGGTTTTAACCACCAACCTTGTGGTTAGCAGTCCAGAATGTATCTTATAGCGCCCATACCAGGACTCCAAGTAATAAAAAAATTCTGGACTAAACCATTTTTCCCCTGCAAACAGTACACCTACATAAATAACATACACACACACACACAAATGTTATTTTAGTGTACTATTTGCAGGGGGGGGGAAATGGTATAAGCTAGCATTTTTTAATTACTTACCTTCTTAAAGTTTTTTCAGTTTGCAATTTAGAATTTTAATTTCTCCATAAATTTCCTTATTTGGCACTTGGGAATAAGAATTCTCTAGTTTTTAAGATGCTGTTAATGGTGCCTGGTTATCTATCAATACCACCTATAGAAATTCTCATTCCCAAATAAGCTTCCTGTCACTTTTCTTCTTAGGAAAGTCCTATTCACGCCCACCATTGAACTACTGCCTCTTACACGAGATGTTTTCTTGATAGAGCAAATAGTTTGCTAGCTTCCGATTCCGTAATCCAACATATAGCTCATTAATGTTTCTAACAATGACGAAATGGAAGTTTTTGTGTGTTGAGTCAATTCTGAATAACAAGTCTATAGGACAGAGTAGAATTTCCCAATAGGATGTTCAAAGTGGTAAATCTTTACAGCGGCAGACTGCCATATCTTTCTCCCATGGAGCAGGTGGTAGGTTTAAACCACTGAACTTTTCGTTTGCAACTAAGCACTTTAACCACTGTGCCACCAGGACCCAAAACAGATGTAAAGGAGTTCAATTCCAATGCTTTTACTTCTTTTCATTTCCATTTAGAAGCTAAATGGAGGAAATAAACCACAGAGCAGACAATTTAAAATAACTGAATTTAAATCCGACTCAACGTCAACAGCCTTCACTAATAGTCATGAACACAGATTATTATTTATAGTGATGGAGCAGCTCTAGTCTGTCCTATAGGAATAGGATCACTATGAGTCAGATTCTACTTAGTGGCAATGGGGATTGAGGTGGCAAAATTATTTCCAAAGGAAGCTCATTTATTTGCAGAAAGCAAGCTCAAAATCCTGCCTTGTCATGTGAAACATGAAAATAGCAGATTTTCTAGTTAGCTTTATATTTAGAGCAATCACCCTGTAGAGGCAACTCCTGTTGTTATGCTATATGATCAGTACTCAACTGCTAACTGCAAGATTGACCATTCAAACCCACCAGCCAGTCTTCTGAAACCCTATACAGGGTCATTATGAATCAGAATTGACTCGATGACACTTCACCACCACTTAGTAATATATGAGAGTACAAAACGACTGTCACCCTCTTTTCCTGTGTAGTCTGATTCTGTAAACATTGCCTACAATTGTATAAGCTCTTGGGGTAGCTTGTCACTTGCTAATCAATACTAACAATGAAAGCATTTAGGATTATTTTTTACTCTATATAATACTCAACATAGGTTTCATCCTCTTTGAATTTACATTCTCTTTCACAATTTCCCAATTTTTGCACATGCTTCAGTCTATCAATTTTATAAATGCTGTCACTCAATAGCAGTTATCGCTCCCTGTTTCAATGTCATCTGAACATTTTATATACATGTCCTTCCTTGGGTTTTCGTCTAAATCTGCAATCTAAAGATGAGATTCTGAGACTTTCTCTTTACAAATACGTTGTTGTTAAGTGTTGTCAAGTTGGTTCTGAATCATAGCAACCCTATACAGAGTTTCCAAGGAGCAACCGGTGAATTTCAACTGCTGACCTATAGGTTCAAACCAACCTTGTGGTCTGGTGCTTATCCTACAGTGCCACACCAGGACTCTCTCTCTCTCTCTAGATATATATGAGTTGGGATTGACTCAGCACACAATGACCACTACCCATGATACACACACACACACACACACACACACACACACACATCTATAAAACAAACTCATTGCCATAGAACTGATTCAGATTTAACTGACCCCAAAGTATATATCTGTCATTAGTTCCTCAAAGGACCCTTGATAAGCTACCCAGGCTTCTTACCCTCCCACCTCCAATTATTAACTATTGACAATACTTATACACAGTGGATCAAGAGTCTTATTAAAGTAACAGCTGTAGCAAAGCCCAGAGAGAAACACTGGAGACAAGAGAGGAACCTCAGTTAATTACATCTCCAAACCAATAAAACCAGAGTTGAAATCCTTTTAAGTATGTTCAATAAAGAAACAGTCTGATGTTATACAGCCTAAACGCATGTGGGATCCTGGAACGGAAAAAGGACAGTAGTGAACAACCTGTAAAATATGAATTAAGGTCTGCAGTTTAGTTGATTTAGTATTGTATCAATGTTAATTTATTAGTATTTGTAACTACCGAACTGCTTCACAGGGTTTCTAGGCTGCAATCTTTACAGAAGTTAATTCTCCATGTATTTTCTCCCACAGCACTGTTGGGTGGGTTTCAAACCGCTAACTTTACATTTATCAGTGGAACAATTAACCACTGAACCACCAAGGTTTCTTTATGTAGGTACTAGGAACAAACTAGAAAATATATTTTGGGTTGGTAACAAAGTTTGGGTCCATATCCTCGGGATACTTACAATATATTAGGATAGAACACTTAATCATCACCTAACAATCTTCAACAAGTAATCCAATATTGTTGTTATTAAGTGGCATTGAGTCAGTTCCGACCCACAGCGACCCTGTATAGTGTTTCCAAGGAAGGGCTGGTGAGCTTGAACTGCTGACCCTGTGGTTCAGACAACTTTGCAGTCCAGCACATTAACCCACAGCACCACACCAGTACTCCAACTTACTATATGTTGCTGTCATCAAGTACCGTGGAGTCGGTTCCAACTCACAGGGTTTCCGAGGCTATAAATCTTTATGGGAGCAGAAAGCCTCATCTTTCTCCTGCGCAACCACTGGTAGTTTCGAACTGCTAACCCTGAGGTTAGCAGCCCGACTTGTAACCACTATGCTACCAGAGCCCCTTAACCCACTACAGTGATTCTTTAAGATTTATCATTCAGATCTGTACAGGGTTTCCGAGGCTGAAAATCTTTACAGGAGCAGAAAGCCTCATCTTTCTCTCATGGAACAGCTGGTAGTTTCGATGTTGTTGATGTTGCTAATGTGCCATGGAGTCAGTTCTGACTCATAGTAACCCTGTATAGAGTTTCTGAGAGCAGTTTGTGGGTTTGAACTGCTGATCTTGGGTTACCAGTCCAGTACTGATTCTATAGCATCACACCAAGGTTCCTAGAACTATACGTTGCAGATGTTGTTAAGTGCCGGGAAGTAGGTTCCAAGTCATAGTGACTCTGCATAGGGTTTTGAGGAGCAGCTGGTGGATTTGAATGGCTGACCTTGCTATTCAAACCAACCTTGCAGTCTAGTGCAGTATCACACCAAGACTCCACTACAACTATATTGTTGTTATTAGGTGCCATCGAGTCGGTACCGACTCATAGCGACCTTATGCACAGCAGAACGAAATAATGCCCGATCCTGGGCCAACCTCACTATTGTTGCTACACTTGAGTCCACATAGAACCATGCAAATTAATTTCAAATATGATTGTGGATGAAAGATGCCAGACACATAATAATTCTGTATAATTCCACATACATAAAATATTAAAAATCAGACTGAGGGTAAGAAGAAATGACTAAAAAGAGGTTAAAAAAAGGGGGGACATATTCTGTATCTTGAGCTGGATGATGGCTACACAGATGTGTTCCATTTGAGCTGTACATTCATGAACAGTGAGCTTTTCTGATATAAATTATACTTAATAAAAGCACCACACCAGGACTCTGTGGTTGATGTCTATTGTTTGTTGTTACATGCCACTGAGTCGGTTCCAAGTTGTAGCGATCCTGCACAGGGTTTCCAAGGAGCAGCTGGTGAGTTTGAAACCATCTTACAGTCTAGCACATTAACCTGCAACAACACACCAGGACTCTGGTATCTATGTTATTGTTGTTAAGTGCTGTCAAGTTAGTTCCAACCCACTGCAACCCTGTATAGGGTTTCTGAGGAGTGGCTGGTAAGCCTGAACTGTCGAACTTGGGGTTCAAACTGACTTTGCAGTCCAGCACATTAATCTGCTGTGCCACACCAAGACTCCAGTATTTATGTTGTTGTTAAGTGCTGTCAAATTGATTCCGACCCATAGGAACCCTGTATAGGGCTTCCAAGGAGCAGCTGGTGAGCTTGAACCGCTGACCTTGCAGTTTAAACAGCTTTGCAATCTGGCGCATTAACCCACAGCACCACACCAGGACTCCCCAGTATCTACAGCACTTCGTTAATTCAAAATGTTAAGATTTAGGTTTTAGAATCTGGGGATCTGCTATGGTGCTGTAGAATAAGCATGGGACCGTACGGTCGGTTTAAACCACAAAGTTGGCAGTTCAAACTTACCAGTCGCTCCTTGGAAATTCTACATGTAATTGCTGTAAATTGGAACAGAGATTTAACAACAACATAGATATCAAGGGGAGTCCTGGCGTGGCGCTGTAGGATAAGCACTGGAAGGTTGGTTTGATCTGCAAGTTCAGTGGTTCAAACTCACCAGGCACTCATTAGAAACCCTGCGCAGGGTCGTTATGAGTCAGAACCAACTTAATGGCATTTAAAAACAGCATAGGTATCAAGCAATCCTGGTGTGGTGCTGTAGGATAAGCACTGGACGACAAGGTCAGTTTGAACTGCAAGATCGACAGTTCAAACCCACAAGCCACTCCTCAGAAACTCTATACAGGGTCACTATGAGCAGAAACCAACTCAACAGCACTTAACAACAACAACACTGTTATCAATGACAGACCCAAACTTCTCCTAGGAAGAGCACAACAAAACATACTATCTCATATGTTGTTGTTGTTAAGTGCCACTGAGTCAATTCTGACCCATAACGACCCTGTATAGGTTTCCAAGGAGCAGCTGGGGAGAGCTTGAACTGCTGGCCTTGCAGTTCAAATGGCTTTGCAGTCTGGAGCATTAACCCACAGGGCCATCCATACCAGGATTTCTATTATCTCAGATGGTGGTGGTGGTGGTGGTAATGCACCATGGAATTGGTTCCGACTCATAGCAACCCTGTACAGGGTTTCTGAGGCTGTAAATCTTTACAGGAGCAGAAAGCCTCATCTTTCTCTCATGGAACAGCTGGTAGTTTCGAACTACTGACCTTAAGGTTAGCAGCCCGAATCGTAACCACTACGCTACCAGAGCTCCTTATTAACTCACATAGTACCCATAAAATGTGTGATACAGAAAGCTTAGCTCTGATTTAATTGTAGCTTTAAAACCGCAATGTAATACAGAACAATGATAGGAAATACTGCAAATGTTTTGGTTTTATTTTTTTAAACATAAAAAACTTATGTTATTAAGTGCCATGAGTCTATTCCAACTCATAGCAACCCTATGTAGGGTTCCCAAAGGAGCTGCTAGTGGGTTTGGACTGTCAACCTTATGGTTAGCAGTCCAGTGCTTTATTCTACAATGCCCACCAGGACACTTACTTGAGGTTATTTAACTGTTACTCTCACTGGTTAACTACATTTATGCATTTTCTTTACAGATGGAGAAATACGCAAGTGTCTATCAATGAGGTTCCTTTACAAGGTATCCAAATTCTTCCTGTAGTTTACCTGAACTAAAGTTTCTTCCCTTTATAGTACTCCTTTACTGGGCAGATACTGAGAAGAAGTGAAAATTGTTCGCTATAAATTCTTACCCTTGAGTTTTTTGTAGATAGAAGACTCCCAAATGAGGGTCTGTTACTCCAGAGAACATTAGGATAGAATAGATAGGTTTCTAATTCTCTTGATTTAGCAAAACAATGTCAAACAGTTTGGAAACCCATTCTTTAAAGAACAATATCAAATTTTAAAGTTCCTACTCTGAAATTTCAATAGGCTTGATATTGCTAAAAGTTTACTTCTTCAGTTAAATAATCTTTTAGGAAAGTTAACTATGGAAACATTCATTTTAATGAAGAGTCTACAGTAAACAGCTTGGGCTTCCTAAAATAGAGCTGTATTATTTTAGAGCGAGCACTATCCTTATAGCTGAAAATAGTCCTCAGGGAATCAATCAGCTGAAACTAACAAGTTTTATAGAAATAATGATGGCACCTATAGGAAAAGGGAAAGGATGTTTCAGAGTAGCTTCAATTTCAGGAGAATAACTGAATGAAAAAGTATGAATATCAATGGAAAGAGAATATTGAAATAAAGGCAGAGGCCAAACAGCTGGTGAAAAGTCCCTTAATCTGCTAATTTTAAATTAAATAGCGAAGGAAACAAAGGAGCCAACTACAGAACTTTAAAAGTCACTGTGAGAAAGATATATTAGTAGTTACTTATATTTTGATTCAATATACACTGATCAATTAAAATAACCCTAGTTGGGGAGGGGGAAGAAAAGACACTCCAGTCTTTCAAGTAAAGCAAAGCCAAGAATCTTCAGATATCTATAGCAGATATAATAAAAATTGTTACTGGGCTTAAAGTTGCCCAGATGGAAAACTATTTCCAAAATGTCATCAGTAGGACCCTGAAATACAGTATTTATCAACAGTGAATGGCTCTGATTAGTAGATGCATCCCTGAAAACACTTAAATCAAATTTATAGTAGAATAAAGAATAACCTGAAATTTTTAACAGTCAAAAATGACTGGATTTGGTGATGTCCAGAATAAACAAGTTACATTTAAGAGTTCTGAAGGCTGGAAGAAAGAAGAGGGAAAAAAGAGTAATCCACTACAATTTCATGAACCTGACCTATGCTTGTGATTGTAATAAGCTCAAAGGAGGGAACTGATCTTTACAGAGAGGATCATTCCTACCCCCTCGGTACACAGGGTCAACAAGGATGGGCAACTTAGACATTGGCTACCCAAAATGTGAGGGCTACAAAGACAAGAGGTGACTAGCTTACAAGCTTTCAAGAGGGAACCTAGTTCCAGAGAGTGCGGGGGAAGGTAGAATCTCTACTGAGTGGTTTCCAACCTGTCTGGACCGGGCTGATGAAAGGAAATGGGGATAAGACTCTTGTGGGTTCAATAATGAATGGATGCTATCAGGTAAGACTGTGAGGGTTGGAAATGTAAAGGTAGACATCTTGTAAAAAAAAGGAGGGGAATGGTTGATTTTGCAGTCCAGGAGCAGAGGTCCCTAGGACCATCAATGGAGAAGAGTGGAGTGCGGGATCCTATCCAGAGAAGCAGTGATGCCAGAGATGGAAGCAGAGAGACGATGACATGGAAATATGAAGTGGATGGGGACTCTGGACTCTGGGAGTGAGTGGGTCTGTGTGTGGACAGCTGGTTGTTTGATGATGCATGCAGGGAATTGTAATCATGGCAATGAAACAAAATAAGATAGGATGAATGTAAAGCTAAGGTTCTCCCATGTAAACTATCACACAATTTACAAAAAAAAAAAAAAGAAGTTTTAAAGGCTTAACACAAACAAATCTTCAACTGTTTGCAATGAAAAAGAAACAGTTCCATAATGCTTATTAGCTAATGTCTATTAGCAAGTCTGTAGATATTTAAAAAATGAAGTTGCTAATTGTTAGAATAAAGCTAGTCACTATTGGAAAATGACCTTAGTGATAGAAATAATGCTGGAGATTGTATGGTTGAATTGTGAAAAATCAATGATTTGTTCATTTCAAATACCTACTTTAGACAGCATAAGAGACGATTATACACATGGACCAAAACAGAATACACAGAAATCAAATTGTATGCATCTGTGCAAAGAGACAAACCCAAGTCCATGAGAGCCAAAATATGACCTTGAATACATTCCGCCAGAATTTAAGAGATCATCTGAAAAACAAGTTTGATACATTAAACACTAAAGACCGAAGATCAGAAGATTTGTGGGATGACATCAAGAACATCATACATGAAGAAGCAAAAAGCCATTAAGAAGACAAGAAAGAATGAAAAGATCAAAACGGATGTCAGAAGAGACACTGGAACTTGCTCTTCAGTGTAGAGATGCTAAAGCAAATGGAAGAAATGAGGAGGTCCAAAAGCTAAACAGAAAATTTCAAAGGTCAGCTTGAGAAGTCAAAGTCAAATATTACAACAAAATGTGCAAAGATCTGGAGTCAGAAAACCAAAAAGGAAGAACACGCTCAGCATTTCTGAAGCTGGGAGAACTAAAGACAAATTTCAAGCCTCAACTTTTGCTACTGAAGGATCCTTTGGGCAAATTATTGAATGATGCAGAAAGCATCAAGAGAAGATGAAAGGAACACACAGAGTCACTGTATGAACAGTGGTTGATGTTCAACTGTTTCAAGAAGTAGCAAATGATCAAAAGTCAATGATACTGAAGAAAAAGTCCAAGGTGTATTGAAAGAATTGGCAAAGAACAAGGCACCAGGAATTGATGGAATAAAAATTGAAGTCTTTCAAGAAAGTGAGGCAGCACTGGAGGTAATTACTCATCTATGCCAAGAAATTTTAAAGACAACTATCTGGCCAACTGCTTGGTCCCTATTTGTGCCCATTCTAAAGACAGGTGACCCAATGGAATGCGGGAATCATCAGACAATCTCTTTGATATCCCATGTGAGTAAAATTTTACTAAAGGTAATACAGAAACAGCTGCAATCATACATTGACAGAAAACTTCCAGAGGTTCAAGCCAGATTCAGAAGCGGCCGTAGAATGAGGGATATCATTGCTGATGATTGATGGATCTTGGCTGAAAGCAGAGACTATCAGAAAGAAGTTGACCTGTGCTTTACTGACTATGCAAAGGCTTTCGATTGTGTGGATCATAATAAGCTATAGACAACATTGTGAAGTATGAATAGTCTTGAAAACTTAATTGTGCTCATGAGGAATCTGTACCTGGACCAAGAGGCAGTTGTTCACATAGAACACGGGGACACTGAAGTTTAAAATTAGGAAAGGTGTGCAACAGGTTTGTATTCTTTCACCATACTTATTCAACCTGTATGCTGAGCAAATCATCCAAGAAGCTAGGTTATAGGAAGAAAAACATGGCATCAGGATTGGAGGAAGACTCATTAACAACCTGTAATATGCAGATGATACAACCTTGCTTGCTGAAAGTGAAGAGGATTTAAAATACTTACTGATGAAGATCAAAGACCATATCCTTCAGTATGGATTGCATCTCAATGTAAAGAAAACAAAAATCCTTACCCCTGGACCAATAAGCAACATTCTTATCAATGGAGAAAAGACTGAAGTTGTCAAGGACTTCATTCTTCTTGGATCAACTATCAACACTCATCGAAGCAGCAATCAAGAAATCAGATGACGTACTGCATTAGGCAAATCTGCTGCACAAGACCTTTTTAAAGCGTTGAAGAGCAAAGATGGCAGCTTGAGGACTAAGGTGCACCTGATCCAAGCCATGGTGTTTTCAATAACCTCATATGCATGTAAAAGCTAGACAGTGAATAAGGAAATCCACAGAAGCTTTTGAGTTATGGTGTTGGAGGAGAATATTGAAAGTGCCATGAGCTGCCCATAGAACCAACAGATCTGTGTTGGAAGAAGTGCAGACAGAATGCTCCTTGGAGCCAGGATGGCCAAACATCATCTCTCATAATTCGGACATATTTTCAGGAGGGACCAATTGCTGGAGAAGGATATCATGTTTGGTAAGATGGAGGGTCAGAGAAAAAGAGGAAGACCCCCAGCGAGATGGACTGGCGAAGTGGCAGCATCAATGGGCTCAAGCGTGGCAACAATTGTGAGGTTAGCTCAAGACCGGGCAGTGCTTCATTCTGTTGTGCATAGGGTTGCTATGAGTTGGTACCAACTAGATGGCACCTAACAATAACAACTGAAAGTTGAAAAAGTTTACTGAAAGGAGGTCATTAGTTAGTTTCTACTGGGTTGGGCTTGTCACATTAGTACCAACCTGCCAATTTACAATGAAGAAAAATTTGGTTATACTTTGGCATTAACACACAAATGACCAAGAACTTCTTTGGCACTGAACAACAGGGTCCAAACAGAAGACAAAATAATTTTATCCCATAAGAAACTAAACAGAGCAACTTGCCTTATATTTGATACCTTAAAAGTTTCTGGTATCTAAAAAAGATAGTGAGTATTTAACTGCAACCACAATGAACAGACAACTATTATGATAGTTTTATAATGAAACAAAAGAAAACTTTTAACACTATAAAAATACATTTAAAAAAATTACAAACAATAAAGCTTAAACCTTTTTAGAACTGTTTTGATGTATATTATAAATTATATATTTAAAAACTGTTTTCTCACTACATTTATAAATAGTGTTCATTTTCTGTTTTCCAAGGGAAAAATAAAAAGTTTATCTCAAAGTACTTACACTTGAGCTACATTTGAATGATTAACTCTTCATGATGGTCTCTCTTAAATTATATTGCTATGGAGGACTACTGTGTTTTTTCACAAATAGCCCATGTAAGTTATGCAAACATATAAAAGGGGCTTTAAGAAGTTTATGGGAAAAAATAGAATTGTTCCATGAACTTTTTGACATTCCCTATTATAACATGTATGTGGTCCTGGTGTGGTGCTGTGGGCTAATGTGTCAGACTGCAAAGTCATTTGAACTGCAAGGTGGGTGGTTCAAGCTCACCAGCTGCTCCTTGGAAACCGTATACAGGGTTGCTATGGGTCAGAATCGACTCGACAGCACTTAACAACAACAACAACAATTATATAACATATAGAAATTAAGAAATTGCTTTTTCAAAGTTCCGGCACAGTGCACTTATGACTGCACACACACGTCTTGTGACATTTCCTGAAATGAACCTCAGCCTCATTCATCTTCATTCAACAGTTAAGAAAATATTACTTTTGGTATTTGTATAATACAGACATAAGCTATGGTCATGGATTGAGTTTAATAGTACCCCTGGTAATCAGAAAATAAACCAAGGCAACTGTGTGTTTATTTCCATTAATTTGAGTTGATAATTATATATACTGCTATTTTTGAGTTACCAATAGGAACCTTCAGTCTACTGAAGCCTGTTCATAAATCACATACTATCAACGGAAGTGTAAACACAGTAAAGCCTGCACTGGCATAAATGGTAACAGGCATTGCAATTCAATCTGCATTGACATAATTATCAGTCATCTTCTAAACTGGTTTTTAACTGGATGAGTAAAGAAAGCAAAACTGATACATGATCACTCTTGGCTCAACAGACATAGGCAAAAACCTTATTAGATTGAATTAAGCTATGTTAATTTAATCAAATTATTTATTAGCACCAATGTCTTTGATCTCAATCTTAAATCATATGCTTGTGAGCATATAAAAACACCATTGC
>NW_006408894.1:2105776-2111688 GCF_000296735.1 Chrysochloris asiatica | reverse complement strand
AGTATAGTGCACTTATGAAAACATGTTGGAGCTATGTGGTTTGAAAACCATGTAACACATGATATTTGCATAAAAATACAGTATTAAAAATTTGGTTTTATAAACATGGCACTACAAACTTTAACTACTTTAAGACATTTTTGTTAAGAAAACATATAACCATAAAGATACTTTGTTAGAAAATTTCTTTAGAGACACACAGAAGCAAACCAAGCCTAAAATTGTTACCATTTCTATGCAAAGTAGATCATGTCTTAATATGACATGCACTTAGTTAATACTCTTCTCTAATGATAGAGATTAAGTTGAGTCTATGAGTGTTATCTGAAAGTATGCCAGAGGACACAAATGCATTGCCAGGCAGAGTCAAAAGAATTTAACAAAGCTTTATGTGAATTTTAAAGATTGTTTGTGATCAACTTCTGGTAATTATACACAGAATGATGGAGTGCTAATAAATATTCAGCAAAATAACTGAATAGAGCATTCACTACTTAAAATGTGTGTTTAGCAGAAAGATAAACCAAAGTATCTCTTACCATAAATAAACTCCAAGATTTTATTCTATATTTTAAAATGTTAAACATAAAATCCAATAACATAGATTTCTAGCAAACAAACAATGTTAAAGTATTTTGCCAAGAATTAAAAAATGATTACTTTGATACCTCAGTCTTGTCCCTCCTCCAATTTCTCATTTTGAAGTAAAATTTTGCTCTGAGTCACTAGAATTTTATAGAGGAACTGTATAAAATAGCACAGAAATTGAAATAACTATAGTTTATTTTAGAGTAAATTTCTACGTATTAGTAAGTAGATACTTCAAATCATAAAAAGTCAATGGAATATGTCAATCTTTAAGCAATATGTATACTTAAAGAACAGAAAATGTGGTAATAAAGACAAATATATTTAAATGCTATATATGTGTATATATATAGATTATATATTTGGTTTATTTTGCTGCTTTGTCCCATGTTAGATACCACATAACCCACTCCCCCAATAACAAATAAAGATCAGCTTTAATGATGAGAAACTAGTACAGAGCAAAGCAATTCATGCATACACTTTTGCATGTATGCATTCCATACGTAAGTATTCATACCTATCCCAGAGGTTCTTTGATTCCTGAAAGGTGTTCAAATGGAAAGCTTGGTAGAAAGCAGTTGAAGGATTCCTGTGAGATCCAAGAATCAAATGGAAATGAGGTTGAGAATGTACAGTATAATCACTACTTTTCAAGTAAAAGATGGAAGATTTTATATTTCTAATACAGTGAAGCTACTTTAATATAAACAAACACATAAGGCTGCTTAAACACTTTGCAAGAAATTAAAAACTGGTGAAAATTCAGTTGACAGTGACAAAAGCTCAGGAACATAGTTCTAAAAAAGCGGGAGGTAATACAGAAAAAATTTAAAACTAACTTCAACTGTGTGAGTATGAATAATGACTAGTTCATACCATAATTAACACTACTCTTTATCAGAATAAATCCCTATTATGTTTAGCAATTTAACAAAAATACAGTATTCATGTAATATAAGATGCAACTTCATTATGTAAAAAGTCTTCTTAAATCTGTCACAAGAAAGAAGTTTTCTAGTGAAAAATAAGGAGTATTTTTCTGGATTGGACTTGACACTGATTTCCATTTTCACAATTCATTTTTTTTTTTGCAGACAGTTTCTCTGAATTTGGAGGGAAAAAATACACTGCAATTGTTATGGCAGCTTTCTAACCATTTGGATTATTAGTCCAGTGCCCCGTTAAGACTTAAGAGCCAATTTACCATAATCATCATCATTATCCATTTCTTCCATGGAGTGCAGGGAATGCATCCACAGGGTTTATCACCACTCCCTAGGGCTTTTGCCATAGAATCTTAACTTGGACTCATCCATGTAAGCTCCTAGTGTGTATGATTGATGTCACATCTCTAGAGTGCTTTTACAGGGGACTAAATTTTTAACAACCCTGCTCCTGACTTCCTCACTTCAGCATATTCTCATAGCACCCTCTACCACAACCTGTCACTAGCTAGAAAACTAACAAAAACTTGTCACTATCACTTCTAAAATGATTGACCCACACAGTAGCAGAATAACAGCACCAGCTTAAGAAAGTAAGTGCTTATTATGTGCCAGCCACCACTTTAAATGCATATTTATTGACTCAGTTCTCACAACAATCTCTTTTAAGAAGGTGGTGCTAGTAGTATCTATCATCTAACAGATCAGAATCAGAGAGAGGTAACTTGCCTGGTGCATACATAGAGCTAGTATCATTTTGGTCCCAGAGTTCACGCTCTTAATCCACCACAATGTTAAATATATGTTGTTAAGCAGTGCCATCGAGTTAATTCCAACCCATAGCAACCCTGTATAAGGTTTCTGAGGAGGGGCTGGCGAGCTTGAACTGCTGACCTTCAGGTTCAAACATCACAGTCCAGAGCATTAACCATGGTGCCACACCAGGACTCCATTAAACATATAGCAGAGTTAAAAATTGAACCTAGGTCAGTCTACCTGTGAAATAGTGATATTACCATCTAACCTTGCAAGATGGTTGAGGAAGTGAGAATATATGCAAAGCTCCCAGCATACAGTCAATGCTCAATAATTGACAGCGATTACTTTTTAGGTTCAAATATAGCATTGCAATTCTAAGGCCCTGATGTCCTGGGGTATGGTGCTGTGGGTTAATGCGCCAGACAGCAACACCATTTGAACTGCAAGGTCGGCGGTTCAAACTCACCAGCTGCTCTTGGAAACCCTATACAGGGTTGCTATGGGTCGGAATTGACTTGACGGCACTCAACAAGAAGTTAATAAGTATTCTGTCAACTTCAGGTGTGGTGCTGTGGAACAGCACTGGACTGCGAACCACAAGATGGGCACTTCAAAGCCACTATAGCTGCTCCTCGGAAAGCCTATACAAGGTTGCTGTAACTCAGAATCGACTCGATGGCACTTAACAAGTGTCTTTTAGAGAGTCACTGTAATATTACGGGTACAACAAGAACATTTATTTCCTATTGGAAGAGCAATAAAAAAAGAAACCATCATTAAGCAAAACAAATTCTCAATACAATGCTTTCATACACAGATTGAGTCATTAATTTGTATAATCTACTGTATTTTAAAAAATTATTTCTAAGGAAGTATTTTTAATTTTAATCAGGAATGTGTCTCTTAGATGATATACAACTAGGAAGGCATTAGGTGCCAAAGTGACACTGAAGCAACTATTTGGTTAATTGTTGTTGTTAAGTGCCATCAAGTTGGTTTTGAGAAGCAGCTGGTAGGTCTGAATCACAGACCTTGTGGTTCACTGTCCAATGCTGATCCTACAGTGCCACACCAGAAGTCCTTTGACTCTCCTATATATGCACTTTTCTTTGCTTGTCCTACCTTCAACTCCTTCCTGTCCAATCAGCCCCATCAAAAGCAATGGCTGAATCTGCTAATGTTGTTAAGTACAGTCATAGGGGTCCTAGTCCTGGTGTGGCACTACAGGATAAAAGCACTGGACTGCAAGGTCAATTTGAACCACAAGGTCGACAGTTCAAACCTACCAATCACTCTTTGGAAAACCAACACAGTGTCACTATGAGTCAGAATCGACTCATCAGCATTTAACAACAAGTGTGGCGCTGTGGGATAAAGCACTGGACCACAAGGTTAGTTTTAACCACAAGGTTGGCAGATCATTCCTCAGTAACCCTATATAGGGTTGTTATGAGCCAGAACTGACTTGGCAGCACTTAACAGTTAACAATGGTAGGAAGGGGGCGTGGTGGCTCCTTTTGATAAGCATTGGACTGAGAACCACAAGAGCTGGGTTCGAGTTGGACAACTGCACCATGGGAGACAGATGATGCTTTCTGGTCCCTCAAAGATTTAAAACTGAGGTTACCCTAATACAGGGTTGTTATGAGTCAGAATCGACTCAACAGCACTTTAACAACAGTAAGAAAGACTTGTTTGTTTGTTTTAAGTTTTTATTGTGAATTGAGTGGTAGTTTAACATGGGAGAACATCGAATTTACACTCATCGTTTCATTTTATGATTACAATCTCCTCCGTGCATCATCATTCAACAGTATTTACTTCTATTCCCTCTGGTTTTTTTTGTTTCATTTTTTTTGGGGGGGGGGGTAACACAGAAACACTTACAAATGTATAATAATCTAAACAACCAAAGGGCACATTCTGCAAGCCTGCCTCTTGGCCAACAACACCTGGCCACAAGCACACAGCCTTTCTCTTTTCATGAGTCTCAAGTCCTCAGCTGCTCTATTTCTCCATGTCTTCATCTCTGCCTTCATCACTGGTGTTGCTGCTTCTCTGCATAGAGTTCCACATTCTGCTTGTACTCTTCTCCCTTGATGGTCCTAGGAGCCTCTGTTCCTGGAATGTAAGATTAACCACCCCCTCTTTTTGTTACAAAACTTTTACCTCCACAGTTGTGACAGTCGCAATTAGTCATGATAACAATTACTCACTTACTAGTGAATCATAAGAATCATATCCCCATCTCTTTTCACCAGACCCATCTAGACAAGATGAAAACTATTCAGTGGGGATTCCACCTTCTCCTTCACACTCTTTTTTTTTTTTTTAATCGTGTGATAGTTTACATGGGGGAACATTTGTTTTACATTCATTCTATCATACATAGTTTCATTGCCATAGTTATCATCCCGTCCATGCATCATCACCCAACCAAAGGGCATACATTGCAAGCCCACCCCCGCCCCCCACGGTCCTCAACACACAGCCCCTTTCCCTCTCTGGATCTCAAGTCCTCAGCCACTCCATCTCTTCATGTCATCCTCTCTGTCTCCATCTCAGGCCTCACTGCTTCTCTGGGTGAGGTCTCGATGTCCGCTCTTCTCCTGTGATGGTCCCAGGGCTCTCTGCTCCTAGACTGAAAGGTTAATCACTCTCCTCCTTGCTATAACATATCCACCTTTACATTTCCAGTCCTCAAAATCAGTCCTGATAACAATTATTCGCCCTTGCATCACAAGAGACCCATCTGCATTTCTTTTCATCAGCCCTTCCTAGACAGGTTGGATACTACTCACTGGAGACTCTACCATCCTCCTTACCCTGTTGATCTAGGTTCCCTCTTGAAAGCTTGTAAGCCAGTCACTTCTTACCTTTATATCCCTCCCCCCATTTTGGGTAACCAATGTTCAAGTTGCCCATCCCTATCTACTCTTTGTGCAGTGGGGGTGGGAGTAATTCTTGGAGTAGGGATTTGTTTCCTCTTTTGAGCTACTGCATTTATAGGTGGTCAAGTTTATCAAGTTGTATCAGATGACACTATTTTTTTCTTTTTCTTCCCTCCCCCGCCCCCCCGCACCCGTCTTTCTTCTTCGGGTTGAGCTCTGTTCATCCAGTCATTGAAGCCAGGTCAAGTGCGTATCATCTCCAAGTGTGGGTGTTCTTGCATCTGTCCACCCTCTTATCAGCTGATCGCTTTGCTCCCCAGTCTAGTTCTCTGTGGCTGTGTCTCTGACTCTGAGCCCATGAGTCCCAGGGTCCTGCCTCGCTGCTGGCCGACCAAGTCTCCACCCAGGCTCCCAGTAGTCTGCTGAACGATGCAGGACTTAGCTCTCCGCTTCACTGATGTTCATCGGTTGCTTCTCCTTATGGGTGATGTGCGTGGTCATCAATCAGTGTGTATTTCCACTGCATCTTGGTCTTAGAAGAGGATTTTCACTGAGAGGACTCAACCACTTGCCTTGCTGTCTCCTGGGCAAGCGACGTGCTTGTTCTTGTGGTAACAGTCAGACAGTCCTTCTTGTTTTGTATTTTTCCTGTAGGTCTTTCTTTCGAGACGTGTCTTCTGGTTTTCTGGTTGTTCCCGGCTGGTCTGCGTGTCCTTTCAAGAGGACA
>NW_006408894.1:2084849-2104867 GCF_000296735.1 Chrysochloris asiatica | reverse complement strand
AAGTTTCTGGATGGGGCTCAGGATAGTAGGAAACTTTTGATTTAACAGTTTGCATCCTCTTTTGACATGCTATGTTAAGCCATTTTTTTCAGTGTGCCAAATCACATGAAAATCTGAAAATCAACTTAATCAACTGAAAACTCTTATTTATTTATTTATTTTTTTAAATGCAGACCTGCCCAGGGCCATATAAGACCCAGTTTGTCATCCAGAGGTCTATTTGAAGACCTCTGGTTTAAAATAAACTGGGATGACTTACAGAAGGTAGTAAATACAAGAGTAACAAAGAATTAACATGGAAGTTAATCTGCAAGTCTGGAATTAGAAGCTCATTAAAGTTAAGTGTATCACCAATATATGGAATAGGATGACATTTAAAAGAACTTCAGACTCACAGATGTAGAAAAAGCAAAACCAATCTATGTGATTTAATTTGAATCAAACTCATACCCAAAGTAAACTGGTTTTAACGTCAACGAGATTTAAGTTATGAAATTCCAGCATTTTTGCAGTATGAAATATAATAATGAGAAGTTTATCATAAGAAAAGAAGTAAAAAAAGAATACTAGAACATCTGCAGTTAGCAGTAAATTTTGGGGTGTGAAAACAACCTGTGATGTAAAATACTATATGCTGTTGTTGCTATGTGCCATCCAGTCAGTTCCAACTCATAGAGACCCTATGTGGTGTTGTTGTTAAGTACCGTGGAGTCAGTTCCAACTCATAGAGACCCTATGTGGTGTTGTTGTTAAGTACCGTGGAGTCAGTTCCAACTCATAGTGACTCTGCACAGGGTTTACGAGGCTGCAAATCTTTACGGGAGCAGAAAGCCTCATCTTTCTGCTGCGGAACAGCTGGTAGTTTCCAACTGCTGACCTTGAGGTTAACAGCCTGATTTGTAACCACTATGCTACCAGAGCTCTACACTGCCAGGTCCTGCGCCATCCTCACAATTGCTGCTATCTACCCTTCAGCCCATTGTCGCTACCACTGTGGCCAATCCATCTCGTTGGGGATCTCCCTCTTTTTAGCTGACCCTCCACTTTCTCCAGGGACTAGTCCCTTCTGATAATATAACCAAAGTATGAGAGATTAAATCTAGCCTTCTTCCAACACAGATTTGTTCTTCTGGCAGTCCATGGAACTTTAAATATTCTCCTCCAAAACTGTAACTCTTGTCCAACTTTCATATGCATATGAGATTACTGAAAATACCATGGTTTCAGCGAGGTGCACCTTAGTCATCAAACTGACATTTTTACTCTTGAACACTTTATAAAGACGCCTTGTGCAGCAGATCTGCCTAATGCTATACAGGAGTCCTGGTATGGTGCTATGGGTTAATGAGCTGGACTGCTAAGTCAGTTTGAACCACAAGGTTGGCGGTTCAAGCTCACCAGCTGCTCCTCAGAAAACCTATACAGGCTCGCTATGGGTCAGAAGGGACTCAATGGCATTTAACGACAACATTCAGGAATCACAAGGTCGGAGGTTCAAACTTACCAGCCACTCCTTGGGAACCTTGTACAACAGGGTCACTATAAGTGAGAATTGACTCAACAGCAACATACAAGAACCTATTGTGGTGCTGTAGAATCAGCACTGGACTGCAAATCACAAGGTCAGCAGTTCAAGCCCACCAGCTGCTCCTCAGAAACCCTACAGGAGTCGACGGCACATAACAACAACATACAGAAATCTAAAGCCTGTAGAACATGTGAGAACAAATACTTAGGTTCTAAAGATGGCAGTAATAAGTAATCACTTTTTCCACATATATCCAAAATGAAAAACCCATATAGATATATAATACCTATGTACTAATAAAAATTAAATAGTCGAAATTCTAAGGACTAAAAAGAACTAAAATTTAGATTAACAATCTTAAAAATATGAAATTTTTGGTTTCTGTAATACTACAACTGAGGTATCAATAAGCTGAGGGATTTTCAGAAAACAGTTAACAAGAATTCGCCTCAAAATACTGATTCACAGGAAAAGATTAACCACTGTTCAATAAAAAAACCAAAATGTGGAGCTATTGTTTAATATATCCTCCATATCCAGGTTTATACATGTTTGAAGGCTGTGTTTCCATCTGTCTAACCCTTTTCTGAAGAACTCTGCATTCTTCAAGTTACACCACCTCAAAACAACACTCTTGACATTCTCTAGAGACTCAAAGCCTATTCCTTTTAAATGACTTTTTTGCATTTTAGGAACAAAAAGAAGTTTAAAGGGGCACCATATATCAAGGCTGAAGGGTGAGTGGGGTAAGGTTTCCCAATAAAATTATCTTAGGACAGTTCTTTTCACCCTCAAATAATGAACAGGTGCATTATCCTGATGGGGGGGAAAAATCCTCATTGCATTTTTTCTGACTTTTTCTCATTAATTTTCTAAATCTTCTTCCTAATTTGTTGTTGTGAAGTGCCGTCGAGTCAATCCCAACCCATCGCAACCCTGGATAGGGTTTCCAAATAGCGGCTGGTGAGCTTGAACCACCAACCTTGCAGTTCAAATGGCTTTGCAGTCTGGCGCATTTACCCACAGCACCATACCTATAATTATACTGTGCCCTTTGGAAAATCCTATCACTATGACTCCTTTGGGCTCTTAAAAAACACTCGCCATAACCTTCTGAGCTGACTCTGAAGCCCTGAAATTAACTGGCCCAACAGATCCTCCTAGAAACCACTGTTTTAATCAGATCTGTTTTTGAAGGCACTTTAATGAGACTAAGATACATGTGTTAGAGAATCTGTCTGTGGCCATCAATCACAGAGACAAGTTTAAACATGTTTTGTTTAGAATCAACTCATGCCATGTATGGAATCCTAGTAATGACATTTTTTATTTCCGCTTGTACTGAAAAAGACTATCATCAAAGGATTCTGTTTGGGAATGGCAAAACAATCGGAAAAAAAAAATTTCAGAACTGAGGGAAAATCCTATAAGGATCACTTCAAGGTTACAGTGCATGAAACCTGAAGACATCAACCTTTTATAATTGTAGAACCAATAAAGCATTTCTTAGGAAGACGGAGGTGGGTTTTATTTCAAATTTATTTTGGCCCAATAAATGAAAATGTGATTTTTCTATTGGTAGGTATTTTTCAAAATCAATGAACAACACATTTTTTTCTTTCCTTGACTTATGTACTAACTAGCTGATCATGTAAATTTCCCAGTATCTGAAAGTAGTATACATCAGAAAGTGGCTCAAAGCATGTGACCTATATGTACTTGCAAAACACTTTGTAGGGTCATTAAGTATACCAGGGAAAGAAAATGCAAACACACACACACGCGCGCGCGCGCGCGCACACACACACACACACACACACACACACACAAATCTATGTTACAAAAATGGTGGAAGTAAGTTTTGAAGTACATGAGCCCTGAACTCAAGTGACCACCCTACTCTTATCTATACTAAAACCAAAGTCAGTGATTTCTAAATAGAAATTAGGTAATACAAAAAACAAAGGATCAACAAGCTACTCAACTCTAACATTATTATCTGGGAATTTAAATTATTTAAAATACCTTTTAAGGATTACAATACAGCAGATCAGTGGCTGTAGTAGTGTTTCCTTTCTCCCAGTCTATTATTTGTCAAGCAATAAAATAAAACTTTTAACTAACTCTGGGAATATCCAAGAGTGCTGGCATTGGACATAGAAAGCTTAAATTTTAATCTATGCTTTGCTACTTAATAGCTGTGTGACTCAAACTATGAGAGCTTTAGTTTCCTTAATCTATAGAAAAAGAGGAAAACACATTGCTTACACATTGTTGAAAAGATCAAATGATATTATATAAACACAGTCTGACAAAATTAAGTCTAGTTTGTATGTTTAATATAGGATTGTTGTTGCTAAGTGACATCAAGTTGGTTCTAACTCATAGCAATCCCATATAGTTTCCAAGGAGCAGCTAGTGGGTTTGAATCACCAACCTTGAGATGGGCAGTCCAGTGCTTATCCTATAGTGCCACATCAGAACCCCAATATGGGATTAGTTTCCAAATTACGCTGTATAAAAATCAGTTTTTGGTTGAGTATCTCAACAAGTTCGAAAAATCTCATCACCAAGATAATATAAGGTAATATTAAGGCAAACATACTATTAAGTTATGGAAACTTAACAGTCAAACTTAGAATTAGGTACACCACAATTGTTGTTGTTAAGTGCCATCGAGTCAGTTCTGTAGGGTTTCCAAGGAGTGGCTGGTGAGTTTGAGCCACCAACCTTGTGGTACAAACTGACTTTGCAGTCCAGTGCTTTATTCCACAGCACCACACCAGTATACTTAGCACATTCCAAACTATTACATTCCACCGTACTGAAATTTTGACTTTTGGATTCTGCATTCCCCTAGATATACCCTATACACAACTCTATCACAAAATCTGAGTGAAAATACAAGAATCACTGAAAAGGGTAAAGAAATGATTCCAAGATACATACACCTACTCCTCACTTATCAACTGCTCATTATCTGACATTTCACATTTATAATAATAGTAAACAATATTACTACCTGACTTTTTTTTGCACTAATGGCATAGATCTGGAAGAAATGCTGGGTGTGAGGCTATGTCACTTGGTGGGCCATAATTCTCAGTGATCTAGTAGTTATGTAATGATGCAGTTCATCCTTCCATTTTGTGAACTGATATGGTCATACTCCATTTTTGTGCAATGCCTATTTTCACATGACAGCATGGACTATAGAAACTAACCACAGTATAAGTGAGGAGTGAGTTTATTACTTTCATAATAAAAGCTTCAGAAAACATATTTAAATGCAGTCACAAACTTACAATAAAATCTAAATTCCTTACTAAGTCCTTCACTCTGGTTTCTATCAAATTAATTATATCATTTACCAAATCTGACAGTCACACAAGCTGCTGTCTCCCTCTGCATGAAAAACCATTCCCTTTTTTCTTATCAGTGACCTACTAAATGACCCTACCAGACTCAGTTCAGGAGTTAGTTTCTGAAGAATGCACAAGTAGCAACGGACTGTTTCTATAGAAAGAAACGGGCAACTGAAAGGTAGAGGTGATGGAGGAATTTTTCTGTTTTCTTTTTTGTATATTTTTAACTTTATAAACACATTATCTATGCAAGAGAATAAATGAATTTTTATATGGAAAAAGACAGTCTAATGACTATTCTATCCCAATCTGACTTGATGTCCCAAATATTCTTATCAACACCTTCTATTTACTCTATCACCAACCTACCAAACAGTATATATGTGATAACCGTTTTTACATAGCTTGAGATGTTAGGTGGCAGAAATAGTTTATTTCCGCATTAACCACTCAAGAGAGCACAAAGAAAGTTGAATGGCGGATACACTGTAATTTGAAATATTTTCGTAAGCATTCAACTTATTTAATATTTGAAAACTTAATTTTCTGTCACTTAATATTCTGGTGGCATGAAAAGGGGTCTGAGAACAGGAGTGTTTAAGCTAGTGGCTCACTCACGAAATGAAGCATGTCTATATGTATGAACTCATATACACAAAGCTAGAAAAAACCTTATAATCTGACCAAGTCTCAAATTCTAATTTTTCCAATGAGTTAAAATGATAGAACTAAAAAGATTTGACCAAAGAAAGCTAAGTAGTAGAAGAGTCAATTGTTTCTGTTGTTAGGTACCATTGAGTCGGTACCGACTCATAGCGACCCTATGCTCAACAGAACAAAACACTGCCTGATCCTGGGCTAACCTCACTATTGTTGACACGCTTGAGTCCATGGATGCTGCCACTCTGCCAGTCCATCTTTCTGAAACCTTCCTCTTTTTCGCTGACCCTCTGCCTTACCAAACATGATATCCTTCTCCAGGGGTTGTTGTTGTTGTTAAGTGCCATTGAGTTGATTCCGACCCATAGCAACCCTGTACAGGGTTTCTGAGGAGTAGGTGGTGAGCTTGAACCACCAACCTTATAGTTCAAATGGCTTTGCAGTCTGGCGCATGAACCCGCAGCACCATACCAGGACTCCTCTTCAAGGTTTGTTGTTGTTGTTAAGTGCCATTGAGTTGATTCTGACCCATAGCAACCCTGTATAGGGTTTCCAAGGAGCAGCTGGTAAGCTTGAACCACTGACCTTGCAGTTCAAACGATTTTGCAGTCTGATGCACTAACCCACAGCGCCACACCAGGGCTCCATTTTGCCTATAGAATCCTCTTGAATTTTTTAAAAAATTATTTCATCTTTAAAAATACTGAGCATTTTCTTCCTTTTTGTTACTAAACCATGTTTTGCTGTACTTCTTACTATAATCAATTGGCCTGAAATGACAACTCCTTTTTCCTAACCACATCCAAGTCATACAATTTATACTTTATCATATAAAGTATTCCTTTCAGATCAAAATAGTAGACATGGTGTGATTTGTACCCATTTCCAAGGAGCTCTGGTAGCATAGTGGTTACTAATCGGAATGCTAACCTCACGGCCAGCCGTTCAAAACTACCAGCTGTTCCACGGGAGAAAGATGAGGCTTTCTGCTGCAGTAAACATTTACAGCCTCAGAAACCCTATGCAGAGTTGCTCTGAGTCGGAACCAACCCCACAGCACGTAACAACAACAAGTAATCTGAAAGAGTCGTCTAGACACTGAAATACTAAAGTTTCTGTGGTGTATGGCTGCTACTGAATTGCCTTATATTATGAATTGTTTAAAATCACTTGTATATTTCATTTAATCCTCTCAAATTATAAAAGAGAGGCATTATCCCCATTTTTCATATGGGGAAGCAAAAGGCTTAGCAGAAAGCTAAGCAATTAGCTCGGGTCTAGCCTAAGTATGTACGTACCACAACTGGATTTCTGCTCAGGCATGTTCAAACTCAACTATGTGTCATTCTTATAATTGATAATACAAATTTAAATGCAAAATTTAACACTGCTTTTATAATTAATTATTCTCATATTAAACAACTTATGTAGACAATGAAGAGACAAAGCCTAAAATATTACAAGGTAGCATTGAAAAATACTAGCATTATTTACAGTTGGTACAAAGTCTCTCTTCTGTAATATTCTGTTGTTGTTAAGTGACACTGAGTTGGTTCTGACACATAGCAACCCTATGTACACCAGAATGAAACACTGCCCAGTCATGTGCCATATTCTGGTGCTATCTGACAGTGTTCCACTGCTTTTCATTAATTTTTCAGTGGCTAAACATTCAGTAGTCTACCTCTCCTTCTTCCTAGACTATCTTAGTCTAGAAGCTCAGCTGAAATCTGTCCACCATGGGTGACCCTGCCAGCATTCAAAATACAATTGACATAGCTTCCAGCATCACAGCAACATGCAACCCACCACAGTGCGACAAACTGGCTGATGAGTGGTAGTCTGTAATATTCTAGCAATACTTTATAGTCAAATTTAGTGAAAGCTTATTAGGAAAAAAATCTTTAAGTAATTTAACATACATACTTCACTTGTTTGGTCTACTTGTTTGATTACTGCAAATCAGCAAGACTTTTACCATAGCACATTCTAGGTGAACACTAATAAAACTATTAATTCAATGATGTATAGAATTTTCAGTTAGCCATCACACGTAAAGTACATCTTAATGGATGAAAGTACCTTAAACAACAACAACACAGATTTATTAAAGGAAAGTAAAACTAAATATGAAAGTCTACTTTGGGACTTTAAACCTGAAAGGTAAGCAAGCAATCTGGAACAGCACAGCTGAAATTTAATTCACTCAAATTTAAGACCAGAAACCATATGTACATTAATTTGAGATATAAAACAGCCATTCAATAGCACCAAATCTGTAGCATACAAATCAAAGTATGGACTCCTAGTGTGGCACTGTAGGATTAGCACAGGACTGTGAAATACAAGGTTGGTAGTTTAAACCCACCAGCTGCTTCTTGGAAACCCTATACTGGGTTGCTGTGAGTCGGAACCTACTTAACAGCACTTAGCAACAACACCAATATTAAAAAATATTTTGATTCGTAACCAGTATGCTACCAGAGCTCCTTGGAAAAGTTATAGAGCGATGTACTAGGAATATTACAAATTAGTATGTGGTCCTAATCTGTATGGAGGGAGATAGGTTGTAATCTTTATGGGGGAGTTCCTATTTTTTGCCCTAAGCAATGCCAGATTAAAAAAACAGCAAATATTAAGTAATTTGATATACTCAAAAAGTACTGTGGGAAAAAACCTGTATTATACAAATGACTCAAAGTATATGATATAAAATAACTGCCTCAAATCATTAAGTCCACTAGTTTATTATGAAGAAAATCATAAGCTTTAGGCATTTATTCTAAAATTATGTTTTGTTGTACATTCCCCTTAAATACTATCAACTGTTAGGATTTTCTCCTTTAAAGAAGCTACGTTTAACCATACAGGTCTGCTTTTATAAAGTCTGCCTTCCTCATCATAGCAACATTTTAAAAGAGTAATACAATTAAATAATAAATAATATCTGTCCAAGAAAGGAAATCTATCAGTCTAAAACAATTAAAAGAAGGAATAGACCATTGTTCTATTAAGAAGTGTTCTGAGGTCACATTTCATGTCATTTCACTATGTTTTCTTCTGTGTGGCTATCTGGTACCCTCCACCCCCATCCCTTTCCCACCATCTGGAGCTTTAGGAAAGTCCTTTTATATACCCTCCTCTCTTTTTTTTAACTACATTTTATTAACCATTTCTCTGTTAGGAAAGCAATTCAATTTGGTTTCTTTACCATCTGATAGGTAGGGTTGTTCTTGGTTATTAAAGGACACTAGAGACTATGACTGCTTCCAATCTCTTTGGGTGCAGTAAAAGGCTAATCTCCATTCTAAACTACTAAGTACCAGACCCATATATCCAGTTAAATGGTTTACTATTTCCAAATTAGTGCTATCAGAATTCTCATTACTAGTATATTATCAAAGATGGTGGGTAGCGTGCGATCTAGATTAATAATAAAGCTGTTGTTGTTAAGTGCCATTTAGTTGGTTCTGACTCATAGCGACACTGTATAGGGTTTCCGAGGAGCAGCTGGTGAACTTGAACCGCCAACCTTGTGGTTCAAATCGACCCTGCAGTCCAGCGCATTAACCACATCACCACACCAGGACTCCAATTATAAAGCTGGAAATGTAAAAACCATCTTCACAATTCTATATACATAGAGAAATGTAAGCTCCCAAGAAGAACAGATTCAAATAAGGAGCTTTCTGAATTTCTAAAGACTAAATACACTAAGACTTCCACAACAGAAAAGTTAACAATGTCTGTATTGGATATTTCTTCTATCTCCTGGCACCATTTGCATGTGCCATTGAATGGGTTCGAACTCACAGCGACTTTGTACAGGGTTTCTGAAGAGCAGCTGGTGGGTTTGAACTGCTGACCTTCTGGTGCACAGTCCAGTGCCACACCAGGAGTGTGTGTGTATGTGTGACTGTATATGTGTACATATATATACACATACATATTTGTTGTTGGTAAGTGCTGTCGAGTTGGTTCTGACCCAAAGGGACCCTGTAAAGGGTTTCCAAGGAGCAGTTGGTAAGTTGAACCACCGACCTTGGGATTTAAACAAACCTTGTGTTCTAGTGCTTTATCCTACCCAGCCACATCAGGATTACACACACACACACACAAATATACACACACATACATATATGTGTATGTGTGTGAAATGATATCTGGAATCATAGAAGCAAAAATGTATTTATAACACATACCAAGACATACAACTTAACGTTAATAATTTATAATACTTTATCAGTAGTCATTAACAAACGACACAAATAAAACCATTAACAACATATAAAAATATGTGCCTCTAAGGGATCCTTTAACAAGTACGAGTCTACGCTACAGCACACCACCACCACCACCACCGGATCCTTACAATAAGGTTTTCTACAGTATTCCAGCAGCAACTGACAGTTCACAATTGCAGCCATTCATTAGAGTTCCTGGAATGCAGGCTACAGAGTTCACATTGGTCAGCTATCTATGGAAAATGATCTGTACTCTGCTCCTTTTCCAAAAGGCCAGCGATATTGTGCACCTCCCCCATTAACAGAAAAGGAGTGTGTTAAATGTGTAAGTAATTTAACAAATTTTGTAATGTCATTTGTGACTACACATTTTTTTAAAAAAAAACTACTTCCAACCATCATTACATTATCCGGTTTACACAAAATCAATGTGATGAGTCGTAAGGACTGAACATAAGACATTTTCTATTATGAATGGCTAGAATGATATCATATAAACATTATAGTCCCTAATGAGATAGGGTCAATAGCAATGTGAACTGAGAACTTTAAGACATTTTCTTACTCTGTATCATACAACCATGAGCCCTTTTTAGAGGTATCATAGTGTGGCGCTGTGGGTTAATGTGCAAACCTGCTTGAACTGCAAGGTCGGCAGTTCAAGCTCACCAGCTGCTGCTCCTTGGAAACCCTGTACAGGGTGGCTCTGGGTAGGAACCAACTTCATGGCACTTCACAACAACATTATCACTTAGATCTATAAATATAAGGCCTGGTTCTTTAATGGTACTGGTTTCAAAAATGAGTATATATAATGGAAGCAAACCCCCAAGATAGAAGGTTTTCTAAATCAACTTCAACAACCTCAATACTTTTTTGTAAATCTCCCATTTTTGTTCCTTCTTTCTCATGCATATTATTTTCACTGATTTCTTACTTTAAAAACGTTTTAAGAAACAAATACATTATTTATAAACATTGCCTTAGAATCTGAAATTTAAACTACTTACAAAGTTTATGCCAGAATTCTGTAAGATCTCTCACCTCAGTTTGTATTTGAATGACTGTATATAAAACCCTATGTAGGCTTTAATTTGAGAAGGCAACCCAAACTATTATATTAAAATAAAGATTTTTAATTAGATAGTTCTGTCTTCTCAAAAGTATTCATCTCTAGCTAAACAAGCCTGGAAAAACTGTGGGGGTTTTTTTTGGTTTTTTTTTTTCATTACAAGCATAAAACTTTAAAATGCACTTTTCTTTTACAAAGGTTTTCCATTACCAAAAAAAAAAAAAAAAGACTATTTCTATTTAATGGATTTATTCCTTCACCAGGAGTGTTGATCCAATGACGAGTCAAATGCGTAAGATTACATCTTAGAAACTAGACTGAGAATTTAAAAACCAGCAAATATAGTAACAAAATTAGGAAAGCACATTTCATATAAGATGCATATTTTAAAAGACTGGGGAGGAGGGTCAAGGAACTGCACACACATCAAAACCCCTGCCCTGGGATAACAATTGCATTATGAACACTGATACAGTAGTATCTATAGTTCAAACTAGCCATCTTTTCTAGATGAGAGATTGGGCTGGAGGTGGTATTTTACAGAAGCAATGAAGTAAGCAAATGGCTATTTAGCATTAAAAAAATTTGGCTTCTGGAAGCTAGCAAAGGGAAGATGTTTACGGATATTACCAATGGTAACTTAAATCTACAGTTTGGATGTGCATTTGTGGGTGAAGAGTGAAAAATAAAGCAACTAAAAGGGGAATGAATGAAGGATTTTCTGAGCAGCTGATGGAATTAGTTTCTTTTTGGTAGTACCATACACATAAAATTTCTCAATGACTAGCTAGCTAAATTCATTCATGTACTCCTGGCATTCTCTAACAGTTCTTACATGGAAGACTCCCCACAAGCAAGTCACCTATAAAAAAAGATGAGCTCTGAATTACAAAAAGCAGAGAAGATAACTATGTCAGTGAGCATTTTTCAAACCACCAGAAGTATATAACAAAAATCCAAAGCTAATTAGAAACAGAAAGTAAAGCATGTGAAAGAACTCTGAGGAAACAGAAAAAGCTGTAACATCTCATTGTATGTGTCTACGTATCAATTATTCTAGAAATCCATAAAAATAGCTTTGACCTTTCACCACATCTAAAATCAACCTCTCAAAACAGACACCCCAGCAAATAAATGTCATGAACTTGAAAATTTGTCAGTTAAAAAGTAATTGTAAAGCTTTGCCAACAACTTAAGTTTGAAAAATTTGCAAATTTTCTTGTGACATTTCCTGAAAAATCACTAAAAATCCTCATTAAACCATAATCAAACATCAACTGGTTGTGAAACTGATGTGACAATTCACCAATTTTCACTGAAACCACTCAGAGCATCCCTTAAATATAGGGAGCGGATTATTGACATTTACACTTTTTGACTATAAAATTACGTTAAATCTAATTACAGCTTTTACTACCCTTAAGAATCTACTTTATACCTCCCTTTCCGATCTCAAGAGAAAAAGGGACGATGTGAACATCTGCCCAATATACTTTTTTACTTAAAAAAACAAACAAACAAGCCGCATTATCTTGGTCACTGTGAAGCCTTTTGACTTTATACTCCCGATTACTAAACGGCTTAAGGAAGTAATACAATTCAAAGCTGGATTTGACATTTCATCATTCTCTCTCAGCCTTTCCAGATACACTGGAAAAGATTCTTTTATGGATCTTTTTCCACTAGGACTTCTTTGGGCTTTCCACAACGGGAAACTTTTCTAAATAATTTCATATCTCAGCCTTGAAATTTACACTGACAAAAATGCCATCAGGGTTGCTGTGTGATTGGCATCTAGAAAAGAATCAATCATGTGGCGCATAACCTACTAGCTAATATCGCTAAAATCTGAGTATTAAGCTTAAAACCACGCATTTGAATAAGCAATGTGGTACCCCTACTCTTAATTTTTTTAAACAACTGAGACAAGGTAATTTTTACTACTCTTCTTGAGTAGCCAATCCCAAACTGATCTCTTGCAGTTTCAATCAACTTTTAAACACAAAATAAAATTTAAATTTACGAATGCTAAGAAACTGAAATTAGAAAAGAAAATCTCCTGAAGTCTAATCCCAATCTAAATGAATGCTTGACCAAACATTTCTAGCAAATTCTTTAAAATAAAGACTTCCATACCTGTCTTCATCCCCATCGACAGGAATCGCTATGCTGAACACAGAGGTGGTGAGACTGTTCATAGGTGTTAACTGGAGAGGGTTGGCCAGAGCATCTGCAACAGGCGGCTTCACAACAGGCTTGTTTTCAGCAATGAGAGAAAGTGGTGGTTGAGGTAGGGGTTCAGATTTTCTTCTAGTATCGTCCACTTGCCCGACTAAAGGCTGGGTCTGAGTCTGAAACTGGCTGGGGTCGGCTTGCGGTAGACTCGTTGGGGCGCTGGGGGCGCCAGGCGCCGAAGGCAATCCGACGTGCGCGACGACGCTGGCGCTCCTACCACCGGGCAGCTGCGGGGGGCCCAACGGCGCTGGTACATTTGGCATAGTAACAGAAGTGGCAGACACACTAGGCACGCTGGGAGCGGGCACGGCTGCAGGCACGTTGGGAACTCCGGGTACCGCGGCGTGAGATCCGCCGCCCATCTGAGGCGGAAGCCCAGGAGGGAGCTGTGTCACCCCGGGAAGGCCCAGGCCGGGCGTCCCCGCGCCTCCCGAGGCCCCGGCTTCACTGGCCTGGGAAGTGGCGCCCAGCTGCAGGCTGGCCGCCGTAGGGGGGCCGGCACTGGTGGATGAGGGCGGCGGCAGGCCGGCCACGTGCTGCTGCAGGTAGTCACTCGGGCCAGAAGGCTGGCTGGGCAGCAAATGCGCCGGCGCCAGAGGTGGCTGGGGGTACGCGAACTGCTGGGGCTGCGGCGCCGCGGAGCTGCCGGGTGGCGCCAGGGTTACGTTTGTCTGCTGCAGTGCCTGTCCATTGGGCCCATGCGGCGCGATGCCGGGTCCCACCGCCTGGAGCTGGCTGGGCAGCGGAGTGGCCAGCATTTGCGGCGGCCCGCCAGCAGCCCCGGGGAACGGCGGCAGTGGCGCTACGCTCGGAGCCACAGCCCCACCTACGGGTGGCGGCGGCCCAATACCAAAACTCGGTGGCTGGGGCTGGCTCATTTTCTCCGACGGGGGTAGCTGTGACACAGCAGTCAAGGAGCTGTCAGTGCCCGAGTCGGGCCCATGCGCCCCCTGCACGGCGGCCACCACTACCACCACTGACCCCCCGGTGGCGCCCAGGCCGCTGTCCCGATCCGTAGTCTGCTCAAAAGTACTGCTGTGTCGAATGCAATCCCCGGACCGGGTCAAGACGCTGCTGTCGGAATCGCGCTCATAGTATTCCATACACGTCCACCGGCCGCGCCGGTACGGCTCCCCGCTCCCGTGGTCCAGCTTGATCACGCGAAAACGGGAACTACAGGTGGTGGGAGGCTGCGCTGGAGCGGCGGTCCCAGGCCCGGCAGACATGCCCGCGGCAGAGGGGCCGCTCGATGCCCCCGAGGCGGGAGCTGTTGGGACAGCTCCCGCCAGGGTACTGGCCAGAGCCCCAGCCACGTTGCGGGCCGAAACGGCTGCTCCTCCGTTGGTGGGAGCAGCAGCGGCGGCCGCCAGCTGCCCATCCAAAAGGAGGTTTGGAGAGACGGTCCCCGGCGTCTCTGCGTCCCCAACATTGTTGAGCGTTTCTTCGGAGGAGCTGCGCTCGCAGACCTCCTCAGGGCCGTAATCCGTGGTCCGGGAAACGTCGAATATCTCGGAGGAAACGTCTTCTGTACGGGACTCGTCCGGGTCATCCAGACTCTCGGTGTCCTCGGTGATGCTAGTGGCCACCTGGGCCGTGGTGACACTGGTGATCTGGAAGCAGCTTTTCTTCTTGGCCGGCATCTTGGACATTGTGAGAGAAAGGTTGGAAGGCCGAGAGGCACACGCCGGCTCTTCTGGAATCCCGCCGGAAACCGGGAAGGGCAAAGCACCAGCCCCTGAAGACAAAGTCCGTGTCCGCGCAGGGGTCTTCGGCCCGCCGCTCTAACAGTCACGGTCTGATCCCGGCGCCGGCCGCTCGCTGAGGCATCCTCCTCCCCGTCACACTCCCGCGGCGGCTCCTCCTTCCTTTGCACCTCCCGCAGCCGCGGTGTCTCAATCCAATCCCCTCTGTGGCGGCGAGAGTGCGATCCCAAAGACTGGCTGGCTGCTTCCTCCCGCGTCTCCCGGCCGCCGCGGTCAGTCCAGCTCGGCGCTCAGCGCGGTCAGCAGGCCTTGGCTGGGGGTGGGAGTGGGAGGGCGGAGGGGGGAGGAGGCGGCGTGAGGGGCGGTGCTGCCCCGCTCGGGCTCCTCAGGCCGGTGCCGGCGTCAGCTCCTAGCTCTCCGACGCTGAGGAGAGAAGGGGGAGGTGTGGCGAGTCCAAAGCCGGGGATTCCTAATTCAGTCGTCCGGAGCCGCCGGCTGGGGTTGACTAAAGATCCGCAGGCAGGCGGTCCTCCTTCCCCGGCTCTAGCCGGAGCTCAGCCCCAGAGACATGTCGACCGTCTCAGGCGGAAACCCGCTCCGGAGGGGAAAGCCGGCTCGGTCCTCCCCTCAGAGGGGGAGCCACCCCCGCGGGCGGGTGGCGGCAGTCTCGGCCTTCCCTCTAGGCTCTAGAGGGGCGGCGGCGGACCGCTGGTCAGCGAGTGGAGGCGCTCCGGTTATGTGAGGTAGCGGCGGTGTCTTCTTCGGCTTCTCCTCGGTGTGCTCAGTTCGCAAACCCTGGAGAAACTGAAATTCAAACTGCTGAAGCGGCGGCTGCAGCTCCCTCCCCTCGGCCAAGATGGGGCCGAAATGGCCGCGCCAAGGATGCTGGGAAGAGCAGCAGCCCCGCTGCCGCCGCCGCTGCCGACTAAAATGCCGCCGCTGCCGCAGCCACCGCCGGCGCCGCAGCCGCCGCCGTTCCGTGACGCACGACGTCGTGATGTCATCGCCCCGCCCCCTCCGGTTTCCTGCAGAGTTTCGCGTGGAAGCCTGAGGGGGGGAGGCGGTGGGCGGGGCCAAAGGTTAGAAAGGGGAGCGGTTTCTTTATTTAAAAAAATTTTTTAATTTACATTTTGTGGTGAAAACCCTGCAAGTGTTGAAGAGCTGAAGCTATTTTAAATTCCAAGTCTTTGAGAAGCTAATCTACTTTTTAAAAATTTATATCGGTGTGTTCCGAGACACTGAAAGATTGGAGGTCATGTGGTGTCTAATACTGAGCAAAATCTCAGTGAAACAAGGGCGATAGGAATGGGGGTTGGGATTTAGTGGGGATAAAGAAAAAGACGGCTGGAGAAATTGAATCATTTAAGTCTTTCCTGAAGATAAATGTTGACACTATAGTCAGAAGAGTTGACTGTAATGTTGAGAGAAATGGGGATGATTAACAAATGCAAGCCAAATTGAGTCAGAAAAACGATCTCTCAGCCAGAAGTTTTCTCTCCAACAATGGCATCAGGGAATGGTTACTTGCCCAGGGTGAGGTCAGTTTAAAGAAAAGGTTAGGGGTTACCAACATATTCTAATTTTCTTGAATTTGCTGATTCCAACATTGGAGAGTTCATTTAAACTCTTGAGATTGTTTTTACTTTCAGCATGAAATCAGCTTATGGGCTTCATAAATGTTGAATTTACTGCACTAAATTGTTAGAGTTCTCCTTTTGTTTATTCTAAAACGCTTAGTTGGATGCTGAGTAATGTATGATTTGGATTGGGACATGAATGACTAGTCGGAGCACTCTTTGCTATCCCAATACAGAGAATAGCTGTGAAAAGTACTGGCTATTTTACCATTTTTTTTAGCTACTTTTTGGAAAAGAAAAATAAGGTCATTATTTTGAACAGAAAATGGGGAATAAAGAGGGAGAAATCTTGGATTTTGATTTATCAAAGTGCTGTCTAGTCATCATTTAGATAAAATATAGAAGTCTTGATCGAAGTCAAGATTTTTTATCTATTGCATCTTCATCAATCATACATGATTTACATAAATCATTTAAACAAACAAACATTCAGTTCTTTAATCATTATAGAAGTAACTTTTTATCTCACAGGATGTTTTGAAAATTTTTTTAAAAATTCCATTTTTTTGTTTTGTTTTTTAGGACTTGAGTTGTAAATAAGTTTCAGAGATTTTATGTCTTTTAATATTACTAGAAACCATGTTCTCCAAATTCAAGTCACTGAGGTCAGGATGTGAAATAAGACCACATAATAACATCCCTGTTTCTTAAAGGGGGTGGGAATGAGTAAAGTAACAAAGTGTAACATTTTAATGCTATTGTGGCTGAGATAGCTAATGGAATGTTTCATTTCTAAATCTCTAATTTTGGTAATA
Source organism: Chrysochloris asiatica (assembly GCF_000296735.1). NCBI lineage: Eukaryota > Metazoa > Chordata > Mammalia > Afrosoricida > Chrysochloridae > Chrysochloris > Chrysochloris asiatica. The sequence goes on along the minus strand of NW_006408894.1, from coordinate 2,087,668 downwards.
GGAAAAGACAGTTTTACTTCAATAAATTAAATCAATGGTTGACTCTAATAAGAACTTACAAAATCTTAATTTAATTTTGAATTGATTTACTAAATTGTTATCAATTGGTAGTTTTAAACTTACAGTTTTTGGAAAAATAAGTATTTTATTACTGCTTGTCTCATTACATTTTCTTATTACATAATTTTCTGTGATGATACTCTTCAATTACACATTTAAAGAGAAATCTTAAAAATAATCTATAAGACTTTCTCCTTAAAGAAGACATAAATGATTTGTTATGAAATTAAAGTGTAGATAAAGATAATTTCAAAGCGATTAAGAAGTAGACTATATTCCTGGTAAGGATAGGGTTAAATATGTTAAAAACAGGTTGTTAAGTGCTGTCTACTCTGTTCTGACTTATAACCACCCTATATAGGGTTGCCAAGGAATGGCTGATGGGCTTGAACCACTGATCTTGTGGTTAGCAGTTTAGTGCTTGTCCAATACAGCCATATAACAGGACTCCAAAAACATGCAGGCGGGGGGGGGGGGGGGGGAGAAAATTCATAAAATTAATTAAAGTGTTTCATTTAGATATTAAAAGATATGCATATGTGTATGCATGCTTGAATTTGAAAATGGCTTCCAAAAGTGATAAATACCTTACCTTCATTTATACATTTGTCCAAAAACGAATGTAAAGAATTTATTACATAAAACTGCTTGGATGATTAGAACTCTGGTTATTGCAAGTAAATCTGAAATCATTGTACACAGAACAAATCTAGCTACCATTAAACTATAAAAATCTATGTTATTCATAGTTGATCCACAAAGAATTGGTGGTACTGGTTACGTGCTGTGGAGTTGGTTCTGACTTACAGAGATAGGGTTTCTGAGGCTGCAAATCTTTACGGGAGCAGAAAGCCTCATCTTTCCCCTGTGGAACAGCTGGTAATTTCGAACTGCTGACCTTGAGGTTCTCAGCGCAACTCGTAACCACTACCAGAGCTCCTTCTTGTTGTTAAGTGCCATCAAGTTGTTTCCGACTCATAGCAACTCTGAATAGAGTTTCCAAGGAGCAACTGGTGAGCTTGAACCATCGACCTTGTGGTTCAAACCGACCCCACAGTCCAGCACATTAATCCACAGCGCCACAAAGCCTGTTGTTGTTGAATGCCTTCGAGTTAGTTCTGACTCATAGCAACCGTGTATAGGGTTTCCAAGGAGCAACTGGTGAGCTTGAACCACCAACATTGTGGTTCAAACTGACCTTGCGGTACAGTGCGTTAACTCACAGCGCCATGCCAGGAATAATTAAAATGATAGAAGAGAGGACATGTACAAATACGTATACTCAATGTTTGGTAAATTCATAATAAGCAACATGGTAAAACCCAAACCAAACCAAATCCACATCCATCAGATTGATTCCTATTAATAGTGAACCTAGAGGGCAGGGTAGAATTGCCCCTTTGGGTTTCCAAGACTAAATTTTTACAGGAGTAGATAGCCTGATCTTTCCCCCACAAAGCAGCCATTAATTCAAACTTCTGACCTTGTGGTTAGCAGCCCAACACATAACTCACTACACCACCAGGGTCCCTTAAATAATGTGGTGGTGGTGGCTGCTATTAAGTGCCGCCAAGTCGGTTCCAACTCACAACGACCCTATATAGAGTTTCCAAGGAGCGGCTGGTGGTTTTGAACCGCTGACCTTGTAGTTTCCAGACCAGTGCTGATCCTGCCCAATGATCAGCCCAGTCTAGTGGTCAACACCAGTGAGTTTTTGTTGCTAAGTGCTGTTGAGTCGGTTTCAGCCTATAGCAACCGTGTATAGGGTTTCCGATGAGTGGCTGGTGGGTTTGAATCACTGACTTTGTGGTTTAACCTGTCCTTGCAGTCCAGTGCATCATCCCACAGCACTACACCAGGACTGCGACTATATCCAGTGACTATATCCATTAATTCTAGCCTACCATATTACTTGGACTCCTGGTGTGGCACTGTATCGTTGCTGTGAGTCGGAACAGAATGTATAGCACATAGCAACAACAGTCACTAGAACTGGAGAGATCACTGGAGACCCATATCTCAAAACTTCGGTTCTGAATGCAATTACCCGGGCTCTGTATCTGTACCCTAAAACGATAAGTGGAGACTGGGATTTTCAGTTTCTGCTATTAGGACCCCAATTTGACTTTTCGTCCTACACTTAGTACTTCTTTCAAAGACTTCTAGTGAAAACAATGTATGGTAAGTACATTTAGGTATAACAATGCAGAGCAAAAAAGAAAACAAAACTTAGAAAGGATTATTTTCACTGATGGAAAAAGCTGCTGTAGTAAGACCCTGTCATTTGTAAGCATTTATCCCCAAATTCTACTAGTTTCTTATTTAATGGCACCAAAAACAGGTTTCATAGTCACAAGATTCTGGAAATTGGATTACAGATACCCAAGAAATCTGGACTTTGTCTGTTGTAAATATAATGCACATTATATTTTAAATAATAATGATACATTAAACATTCTGTGTTAAGAGAAAGGAACATCAGACTTCTGTAGAAATTAAGCAACTGTCTAAACTAAGAGAACTAGCCTTTTAGAATTATACTATCAGTCAGTGACATTTTTGAGCACTCCCTGTGTGCGTTAGGAAAACTGTACCCCAACCAACAAGTTTTTCTGGGATGTAGAAGTACTTTGTGTTTATTTTCTAAGTTTTCAGAGCATTGCTATAAAAATACAAAACATACTAATAGTTTTAGAAATAAGTATCAGTTGTCTAACACTGTGGATTTATGCGCTGGACTGCAAAGACGCTTTGAACCA
>NW_006408894.1:2081671-2082165 GCF_000296735.1 Chrysochloris asiatica | reverse complement strand
CCTGAATGCTTTCATAAAGAAAAACAATCTGATTGAGATACATACATTCTTAGATGAGGACAAGGTGTTTAGGATTTTCATGTCAAAGAAAACTCCTATTAGATATTCTTTTAGTGTTTGAGGTGAGATATTTTTAATGGTAAGGATTACCAAAGACTGTTTTATTGTTTTATTTTTTTAATGTTTTATTGTGAATTATGTGATAGTTTACATGGGAGAACTTTAGTTTTACATTCATCCTATTGTATATAGTTTCATTGCCATGGTTATAATCCCCTCCATGCATCATCAACCAACCAAAGGGTATACACTACAAAGCCTGCCCCCCCCCATTGTCAGCACACAGCCCCTCTCCCTCTCTGTGTCTAAAGTCCCCAACTGCTCCATCTCTCCATGTCATCGTCTCTGCTTCCATCTCAGGCATCACTGCTTCTCTGTGTAGGGTCCCGCTCTTCGCTCTTCTCCCTTGATGGTCCCAGGGACCTCCGCTCCTA
>NW_006408894.1:2074046-2080927 GCF_000296735.1 Chrysochloris asiatica | reverse complement strand
AAGAGTCCCCAGGTCTTACCACACTGCTGGCCAACCAGGTCTTCACCTAGGTTCACAGGAGTCTATTGAACATTGTCGGGCTTAGCTTACAGCTTCATTGTTGTTTTTCCCTCACTTCCCCTTATCGGTGATGAGCGTGGTCACCAATCAGAGTGTGTATTCCCATTGAGCCTTAGTCTTGGAAGGGGGTTTGCACTGAGGGGACCTGACCACTTGCCTTGATGTCTCCTGGGCAAGCAACTTGCTTGTTCTTGTATCCAAAGACTTGAATTTCAGACAAAACAGAATATGATGGAAGGAAAGGGTACATTTTGAACTAATAAATAAAATGTCATATAAAGGCCTATCTTATTTTATTTTGAAATTTAATTTGTTGTTGTTAAGTTCTGTCATGTTGGTTCCAACTCAACTACCCTATATTGGGTTTCCAAGGAGCAGCTGGTGAGCTTGAACTGCCAACTCTGTGGTTCATACTGACCTTACGGTTCAGTGCATTCTCTTGCAAAGCCACAGCAGGCAGGCCTCCACAAATAATACAATTTGTAGGGCAGTATGAACGTCCATGTATGCGGAACTAATAGCAACAGCAACCCAATGAAAGAGTTTGTGGGAAAAGGTAGCACATGTTGACAGTGCTTTGACATCTTTGGAAGAAAGGACAACAATTTAATGTAATGTTTGCAGTAACGTTTTTTATACCATATGTTAATAAAAGGTAGCGTGGTGGCTCTGTAGGATAAGCACTGGACTGCTAACCCCAAGGTTGGCAGTTTGAACCCACCAGCCACTCTGTGGGAGAAAGATGGGTCTTTCTGCTCCCACAATGATTTGCAGCCTCAGAAACCCTATACAGGGTTGCTATGAGTCGGAACTGACTCAATGGCACTTAACAGCAACAACAAAAAATATTAATAAAAAAGAAAACCATTCTAGATCAGCATGAGTTTATGAAGAAACTGTGTTCCTGAAAAGTCACAAGTAAATGAAATACATGTGCTGTGCTGCTGTTAAGTGACATTGTCAAGTCAGCAACGACTCATAGCAACCTTATTATGCACAACAGAATGAAACACTGCCTGGTCTGGCACCATCCTCACAATCATTATGCTTTAAGCCCTTTGCTGCTGCCAGTGCATCTTGTTGGGGGTCTTCCTCTTTTTCAATAACCCTCTACGTTACCAAGCATGACATCCTTCTCCAAGGACTGGCCCCTCTTGCTAATATGTCCAAAGTATGGAAAACAATGTTCTGCCATCCTGGCTTTTAAGAAGTATTCTGATTGTACGTTTTCCAACACAGATTTGTTAGTTCTCTGGCAGTCTATGGTACTTTTTTAATAGTCTTCTCTAACACCGTAATTCAAATGCACTGATTTTTCTATGGTCTTCCTTATTCATTGTCCAATTTTCACAGCATATGTGGTCACTGAACATACCATCGCTAGGATCAGGTGTAACTTAGTCCACAAATATTTATAAGAATATTTTAGCTAGTTATTGGTAATCATTCAATGGCAAATCCTTTGGTAAGGGGAATCATCACTAGCCATTGTGTCTTGTATATTTGAATTTGTGTGTGTCCATGGAGTCCTGGTGTGGCGCTGTGGGCTAATGCGTCAGACTGCAAAGTCATTTGAACTGCAAGGTTGGTGGTTCAAGCTCACCAGCTGCTCCTTGGAAACCCTATATAGGGTCCTTATAGGTCAGGATCAAATCGATTGCACTTAACAACAACAACATGTGTGATTATTTGTTGTTGTTATGCAGATGATACATCCTTGCTTGCTGAAAGTGAAGGAGTCTTAAAACATTTATTGATGAAGATCAAAGAACACAGCCTTCAGTATGGATTACATCTCAATGTAAAGAAAACAAAAATCCTCACCACTGGACCAATAAACAACATTCTTATCAATGGAGAAAAGATTGAAGTTGTCAAGGACTTCATTCTTCTTGGATCAACTATCAACACTCACGGAAGCAGCAGTCAAGAAATCAAATGATGTATTGCATTAGGCAGCTCTGCTGCACAAGACCTTTTTAAAGTGTTGAAGAGCAAAGAGTCAGCTTGAGGACTAAGGTGCGCCTGACCCAAGCCACGGTATTTTCAATAACCTCATATGCATGCGAATGCTGGACAGTGAATAAGGAAGATCGTAGAAGAATTGATGCTTTTGAGTTATGGTGTTGGAGGAGAATATTGAAAGTGCCACGGGCTGCCAAAAGAACCAAACGATCTGTGTTGGAAGAAGTACAGCCAGAGTGCTCCTTGGAGGCCAAGATGGCCAAACTTCATCTCTCATATTTCGGACATATTGCCAGGAAAGGCCAGTCACTGGAGAAGGCTATCATGTTAGGTAAGGTGGAGGGTCAGAAAAAAGAAGAAGACCCCCCAACGAGATGGATTGCCCAGGGGCAGCATCAATGGACTGACTCAAGCGTGGCAACAATAATGAGGTTGGTCCAGGATCGGGCAGTATTTTGTTCTGCTTTGCATAAGGTTGCTATGAGTCGGTAATGACTCAATGGCACCTAACAACAACGAGTGATTATGTGTAGTTTAAAGTGGCAATATGCTTGTAATTTTAAGTTGTAACATTCCCAAAAGAAAATTTGTAAGACATGACCAATTTCTGGGCTTTGGGTTATCATTTTCTCTGTATGGTATTAATATCAGCTTTAAAAGTTTTTAAAAACTGTGTTTGAATGTATAAACTTATATAAAACTGGATTTATAAATGAAGTGACATAAATGTTCTTGACTGATAATTTGAAAATCGTTCTAACCTGGCTGATTTAGATGACTTTTAATTCACAGGTTCCAAAGGTCAAAAAGCACAGATAGAATCTTGACTACCCTGTATTCCCAGTTATGCTTTAATTCCAGAATAACTACCTCTTTCCTCACTGGAAGCAAAACACGTTTGACATTGAACACTTGAAATCCTACTCTGAAAGTATTCATACTCATAAATGCTCAACTCATATCCATATTTGCGCAAAAATTTGAGGGTTACTTAAAATGTCCATAGAACGAGTTGCTCCTCTGAAAACTAATAGTCACACCCCTACATCCTATTCTTAGACTGGGATCCTTGGAGAAAAAGAAAGCTTGTAAGAAATAAAGACATAGGTGTAAGGGTGGGGGAAGAAGAGACGAGTACAAAATCAAAGTGCAATGGTAACCAGAGTCATTCCAAATTTAACCATTCAATTTCTAACGCAATAATAACTACATTGCGAGAACACACATTATGGAACATTTACTTATTTCTTCAATTAAACTGACTACATCCAAATATTTTTTCATCTTCAAATATTTAGTATATCTTAAACATTTCCTCAAGACCGCCAGCATGACGGATTGGCAAAGTGGAATCATCAATGGATTCAAGAGTGGCAACAATAGTGAGGCTGGCCCAGGATTGGGCAGTGTTTCCTTCTGTTGTGCATAAGGTCGCTATGAGCTGGTACAGACTTGATGGCACTTAACAACAACAACAATCCATTTTCACCCTGTGTTTTCTAGCTTTCTTAGAACTGATTTAATCCTAGAGTTCTCACTGATAAATATTTTAGTATTACTTGTTTTATAGGTACTCCATTAATACAATTGTTCTACCTGCTAAGGAAAAAGAAAAATCAACTATAGCCCCCCCCCAAATGCATTATTTTCAAGAAAAATAAATTGTGTGGTGATGATTAATCCATATTACCTAATGATTTAACATGGAATTGTCCTTAAACTACCTTAAAATTACAAATAATTGTACTCAAACATATTTTATTTAAACTATTTGCTTTTGGTGTAAGAAAAAAAATCTTCTAGTAGCATCAAGCTTATGTTTTGTCTAGGCATCGCCAAAGATGACACGGTGCTCCACTTATCCATTCAATCAAGAGTCCTGATGTGGCGCTGTGGGCTAATGCTGTGTCAGACTGCAAAGTCATTTGAACTGCAAAGTTGGTCATTCACGCTTACCAGGCTGCTCCTTGGAAACCCTATACAGGGTCACTATGGGTTGGAATCGACTTGACGGCATTTAACAACAACAACAAAGATTTATAGCCTTGCCTCAGAATCCCTACATATTTAGGGTTTTGATGAGCCAGAATTGACTTGCTGACAGTGGGTTTGTTTGTTTTTTAAATTTTTTTAAAAATCATGTATTGACCTCTTTGCTAGACTCAGGGAAAACAATTATAAGGAAAACAAGAAAAGGAAATTTCTAGTTCTAATACCTCTTATAGTTTAGCATCAAATAATTATATATGGTAATTTATAATAGCAATGTATGTCAAGAAGAAAGAAAACAAAAGTGTGGGGAGGGTATGGGGCACTTGAGGTAGGTATTGTTGTTGATTAGTGCTGAGTCATTTCAAACTCGTAGAAATCCTGTATAGGTTTCCAAAGATTGTTGTTGTTGTTGTTGTTAAGTGCCACACAGAGTCAGTTCTGACACATAGTGACCCTGTATAGGGTTTCCGAGGAGTGACTAGTGGATTTGAACTGCCAACCTGGCAGTTCAAACCGACCTTATGGTCTACTGCTTATCCTGCAGTGCCACACCAGGAGGTAGGTATTAGAGCATGTCTATTTTAGGAGCACTTTTGAATCAAGACCAAGCTTTTTAAGAGCCAAAGGAACCATCTATGAAGGGAGGACAATGGGAGGAATATCCCTGTGGTGAAACCAATATGAGGTAGGGGGTAAGGTGGGGCATCTGAGAGCGCAGTTGCTGTTGTTAATGCTGTCGGAGTCGGTTCCAACTCAGTGACCCTGTATAGGGTTTTCAAGGAGTGGCTGGTGAGTTTGAACTACTGACCTTGTGGTTTACACCCACCTTGCTATCCAGTGCTTTATCCCACAGCATCACACTAGGAGTCTGAGAGGGTGGTGGGGGCCAGAGTATATGGCTTTAGTAGGCCAAGCTAAGAAGTGTGTATTTAAAAAATAAATGTAATAGGAAGTCAAGGAACTCTAATAGCGCAATGATTAAGCATTCAGCTGATAGCTGAAAGGTTGGTGGTTTGAAATCACCCATAATCCTCAAGAGAGAAAGACCTTGCTATTTGTTCCCGTAAAGATTAAAACCTATGGAATTCTACCACTTGTGATTGCTATGAGTTGAAATTCACTCTCCAGTGTCACCTAACAACAAAGGCAAGCAAAGGATTAGAGGAATCTGATTTACATGCAAAAGGAAACCTTTTTGCCATTTTAACATCTAGTGGTTTAGAATATGTTAAATAGTATATTCACAAAGATTTCTAAATATTCCCTTACATGGGCAAAGATGAGTTTCTGTTTATCGGGCTACAATATTTGTGTCATACCAAAATGTAAAATTATCTAACAATCCTTGGGCAACTTAATAAGTATGACACAAATTTCTCTCCTATTGGAGAGAAATCTTTTCCTCAATGAAAAAATAACTAATATAACAGCAGTGATTCTGATTAGTTACAAGAAACTTAAAATGTTCCCCTTTAAAAAAAAAAAAAAACTTTGACCAATAATGAAAAATATCATTTTGTTTAAATGTAATTATTATATTATGATAGGACTATCTGAGAAATAGAAATAGTAACCTTCAAAAAAGGCCAGCTAAATCTAAGAAGGCTTAGGGATGAACCTTCTTTTCCCAATGAGATGAAAATATACATAGATACATCTAGGGAAGCTTTGAAGAATTCAAGTAGTCATTAATGGGCCAGAATGACAGGATCCATATGGAAAAGGTAAGAGGCAAGGCTAGACATTTTGGTATTAGGGTTTGCTTTTCTTTAGAGATGAATTCCCACTCCCCTCCCCTTTGTTCAAGTACAATTGAATCATGGTGATTTTTTTTTTTTTTTTAATTAACAAGAGAGTGCTAAAACAATGTTCTTTAATGAAGTTACTCTTGGAGACAATGGTTACTTCATTCACAACTTCCTTTGTTCTTCTCCTAATTCTGAACCTATAATGCATGATAGCAAAATTTGTGTTTTCTGAAGCAAGGATCTCTGGTAGCATAGTGGTTACGAGTTGGGATGCTAACCTCAAGGTCAGCAGTTTGAAACTACCAGTTGCTTCAGTGGGGAATAAGACGATGCTTTCTGCTCCTGTAAAGATTTACAGCCTCGGAAATCCAACTATGAGTTGGAACCAAGTCCATGGCAAACAACAAAGCAAAGACATATTGGTTGAGAACTTCAGGGTAGGCTGTTATTAATCTCCCAGGAACACATAAAACTGATATCCTTTTCTAGTTGAACACAGGAGAAGAAGCATGTAATGTTTTGTATCATTGGTCTCAGAGTAAATATGAATATGCTGGTATAAACCCCTCCCACCCCACAAAAAAGGGAAAAGAAAGCTTTCTTATTCCATCCAATTCTTTTGGAATATATTGCTTTTTTTTTTTTTAAAGTTTGAGGGAATATGGTGTTTTATAAAGTACAATTATAAAAATATTAAAACTTTTTTTTTAAAGGAAGGGATACACACCAAGGTTCATATTCTTTCAAAGGAATACACATGTCCTAGTGTGGCATTTTTGTTATATATCATTTTAAAACAGTTCAATTATTTTACAACTAAATTGTGAAGCCAAGGGGCCCTGTTGTTAAGTGCTGTCAAGTTGGTTCCAACTCATAGTGACCCTATGCACAACAGAATGAAACACTGCCTGGTCCTGGGCCAACCTCACAATTGTTGCCACACTTGAGTCCATTGATGATATCACTTTGCCAATCCATCTCACTGGAGTCTTCCTCTTTTTCTCTGACCCTCCACCTTACCTAACATGATATTCTTCTCTGGGAACTGGTCCCTCCTGACAATATGTCTGAAGTATGAGAGATGAAGTTGGGCTATCCTGGCCTCCAAGGAGCACT
>NW_006408894.1:2057819-2073586 GCF_000296735.1 Chrysochloris asiatica | reverse complement strand
AGCAAGGTACAATATTTAAATGCTCAGCTGCTTAACTGAAAAGTCAATTGCTCAAAACCACCAGCAGCTCTGCTGGAGAAAAGACCTGGTTATCTGCTTCCAGAAAGACTGTTGGTTTTGTTAAGTGCCATCGTGTCTGTTCCGTCTTGTAGTTACTCTACATAAGGGTTTCCAAGAAGCACTTGATGGATTTTAACTGTCACCCTTGTGGTTTGCAGTCCAGCGCTGATCGTACAGCACCACACCAGGAGTCTTAGAGCCTAGGAAATTCTATGGGGGCAGTTCTACTCTGTTCTATAGATTCTCCATGTGTTGTAATCAACTTGATGGCACACCAAAACAACTTGTTGAACAATATGAAACTTTCAGATACTGATCATACTGCTTTGTAGTAGCGCTTTGTTATGGGTAGAAAAGTATTACCCAAACTGTACTCATGTTATTAATGAACTTTACCTCTAGTTGACTTCTAATTTAGACATAAAAATCACTTTTGAAGATAAAGAGTTATCATAATTGGATGCTATTTTTAAAGTAGATATGATATTATATAGAGTAAAAAAATTATAGTATAAAAATATTTCTTATTTTTTAAAGAAAATTATATATATATAGTGATGGTGGTGGTGGTTTTCCGTGGAGTCGGTTCTGACTCGTAGTGACCCTGTACAGGGTTTCCAAGGCTGTAAATCTTTACGGGAGCAGAAAGCCTCATCTTTCTCCCATGGAACAGCTGGTAGTTTCGAACTGCTGACCTTGAGGTTAGCAGTCTGACTCGTAACCACTACACTACCAGAGCTCCTTATATATAAAGAATTTCAGGGGAAATACATATAACAATTGTAATAGTAGCATCTCTGGGTGATGGGATAATGGAATTCTGGTGTGGTGTTATATAGTAAGCACTGGACTGCTAACCACAAGGTTTGCAGTTCAAACCCACCAGCCATTCCTTGGAAACCTATACAGGGTTGCTATGAGTCAGAACTGACTTGACAGCATCAACAGCAACAACATAGGAAAACAAATTTTGGGGAAATACATATCAAAATTTTAATAGTAATTATCTCTGGGTGATGGGCTAATAGGCTCTCTCTCTATGTATATATTGTGTTGTGGTGTGCTGTGGAGTTGATTCTGACTCATAGCAACCCTGTACAGGGTTTCCAAAGCCGTAAATCTTTATGGGAACAGAAAGCCTCATCTTTCTCCCGTGGAATGGCTGGTAGTTTTGAACTGCTGACCTTGAGGTTAGCAGCCCAACTCATAACCCTTATGCTACCAGAGCTCCATATATATAAAATCTGAATTTTTTACAATGATCACATATAATTTTTATATGAATATATCACTTTTATAGAAAAATATGTACCCATGAAGTACAGCATAAACTAAAAGTAAAGGTATAGCAACAGATAGGACTATAGTTTTAGTTATTGAAATATGATAGATGACACTTCATAATTGTTATTTAAAGATAGATTGTCCCTCAGGAATACTGTATATTTTAGTGCTATCAAAAGATAATATTAGGAATGATTAGTGCTTTTTCAGTTAAGTCAAATGAATGCAAAGATACTATTGAGAGTTAATTTAGGAAAAAAAGAGGACTTTAAAAAGGAATTAGAAGAACATAAAGGACAAAAAACTATAATTAAAATATGAGAAGCAAAGTTGAAAGAAAATGGGATGTCAGGATGCCTTTGTTCTGTTGCATTCTATGTAGCTGTTTATCCTTGAATAAGTCATAACATATGTGGGTCTCAGTTTCTTTATCTGTAAAATAAGAGGGTTGACTATGATGATGATATTTTAGTGCCAAGATGTTATGAATCTAGATTCACAAAGGACAAGTGTGGATTCTTGGTTTAATGTATAACAACCAGCCTATAGATGGGTCCAGAAAACGTCTATGCTTCCAAGTTGATGACACATAAGCATAGCCATGATTGCCTCCCATCCCCACTCCCTACCCTCTGCCCTCCACTCTTCCTCTGCTCTTCTTGGCTCTCCTCCAGCTTCCAGGGATAAACTGCTATGGGCTTCATTACCAGGGTATCCTTTGTCCTCTGACTTACAGTTGGGTTTAGCCAGTGAAAGGCATTGACAGGAAATCAGAGAACAGAAGAGTGGGCTTGGAGTATTTTCCCCCCAGCGTGTCTGGTGTGGAGTCCTGGTGTGGCTCTCTACAATAGCACTGGACTGCAAACCGCAGGTAATTGGTTTAAACCCGCCAAACACTCCTTTGAAACCCTATATACAAGATTACTCTGAGTGAGAACTGACTTGACACTTAACAACAGTAACAACAACATGCCTGCCATAGGACCATAGACTTCCAGAAGAACAAACCAATCTGTCTTGGAAGAGATACAGCCAGAATGCTCTTCTCTCATACTTCACGTATGTTATCAGAAGGGACCAGTTCTTGGAGAAGAACATCTTGATTGGTAAAATGGAGGGTCAGTGAAAAAGAGGAAGACTCCCAGTGAGATGGACTGACACAGTGGCAGCAACAATGGATTCAAACGTAATAATAGTGAGGGTGGCACAGGACTGGGCAATGTTTTGTTGTTGCTATGATGTAGTACAGAACCGATATAGTGGCATCTAACAATAAATGCCTGCAAGGCTGAGATTCTGGCAGTGAGGCAGCTCTCTACAACTATAGTTCCTATCAGAGCCCCTTTCAAGGCTTCGGTTCTGATTGGGCTCCTTCAGATCCAGGCAAGCTAGCAACTTTCCAAAGAACTAGTTCCTGAATGCCTCAACATTCCTTTTTGGGTCTGGTTAAGAAATTCTGCCCATATTTCTGTAATTATTCTTTTCAATAATTTGTTGCCAGAATTCCCTTTGCAAGGGTACCTTCAGGTTCCTATCGGGATGGAATGAATACATTGAAGTGATTTAAATTTTTCTAATTTTCATAACTTTGCTAAAATATGATATTTGTCACCTTACCCAGTGTTAAGAGCTAAAGTCCTGGTGAAAATCTATAGGATCTTTGCTGTATTCAATCTGCTCCAGACACAATGGCCTACTTGCTATTCCTCCCTCACATCGAGGTACTCACCTGCCTCTACTTGTATGCTGTTCAGTGTCCAGTAGGTTCCAACTCATAGCACCTCTATATAGGGTTTCCGAGGAACAACTGGTGGGTTGAACCTCTGATCTTGTGATTAGCAGTCTAGTGCTTATCCAATAGCACCATATCAGGACTTGTATACCTTCTACTTATTTTCTGAGCTATTTGCATAACTATTTCCTCGCCTCCTAAAGTTTTTGATTGTATGTCATCTTTTCAGTGATGCCTACCCTGACTACCCTATTTAAAACTGCAAGCCTTTCCCACATCTCCATTTCTCTGCTCTGCATTTTTTCTCCAAAACACTGCTTACCTTCTAATAGACTCTATCACTTACTTCTTTGCTTGTTGTTTGTCTTCCAGCATTGAAATATATTGCTCTAGAAAGGAAAGGGTTTTCATCTCTTTTGCCTACTATTTTATGCTTTGGATCTATAATTGTACCTGACACATAGTAAGTTCTCAACAAATAAATTGTCTAAATAAATGCATTTTTTTCATTTTTATAACAGCCAAGAAGATTTTCATTAATGTTACAAAAATAAAACAGTAAAGCGTAGCAAAGATAGCGAGGTTGGCGCAGGACTGGGCAGTATTTCGTTCTGTTGTGCATACAGTCACTGTGTGTCAGTACCGACTCAACGGCACCCAACAACAACAGAATCATGGAATATGTATACAGGGGGAGAATCCCCACAAAGACAGATACTTTTGTAGACATTATCTTTAAAAGGAAAAAAAAATTATTATAATTCTTAGCTAAATTTATTTACCTTAGTTATTTATTTACCTTTTTATCAGAAGCAATTTCACTCTTTGAAGAAAATTTTAGAGAATTAATTTGAATGTAGAAGCATCTTTAGCACTCTGTAGTAAGAGTATGATCACAATGTTGATGAAGAGTACACATTACTTTGGCACTAGCCATTCTTTGTTGTGTTGTTGTTGTTAAGTGTCACTGAGTCACTTCTGCTTCATAGCAACCCTGTATAGGGTTTCTGAGGAGAGGCTGGTGACTTTGAACCACCTACCTTGTGGTTCAAACTGACTTTGTGGTCCAGTGCATTATCCTACTATACCACACCAGGATTTCATTCATGATATGATTTAAATGTTTAAAATATGTAAATATTTTGCATTAATAGCATAATTTGGCATTTCTTTTAATAGGAAAATTGACTAAATAGAACTACTTTAGAGGAAAAATTCTTACCATTTAGTTTTTAAAATATGTCTGTAGATATGTTCTGACTTCCAGTATGGCACTGTGGGATCAGTACTGGACTGTGAACCACGAGGTCAGCAATTCAAATCCACCAGCTGCCCCTCAGAAACCCTATACAGGGTCTCTGTGAATCGAAACCGACTCAATGGCACTTAACAACAATATAGATATGTTACTATAGTAACAAACTTTGGCGAAAGGTTCTATTTTGAATACAGAGTCTAAAGGCTATGAATTAATGAATATTCAGGTTTTAAAAAATGTCTTTTATAGACTCCTTGAGCTTTGTGTTCTTCATCTGTTTGGTTTGGCCACTCTCATTAGGGTTTGAATTTCAGAGCTGACCTCACTCTGCAATGGGAACAAATGTCTTGCCATGTGATATATATATATAACTTTCCATTATATCCTGAAGCATTTGCAGTCCTGGAAGCAAAGAATTTATGGTTGGTATATGAGAGATGGAACCATCACATAAAATAATTCAAATATGAATTATTTTATATTTGTCCTTGGTACCAATACAGTTTTAGGATAATGTGAACTCAGAATAAGCTAATGGCGAAAAACGAATCATTGTTAAAACACTGTTTATTTGGTATGAAATAGCCAATGTTTCTAGTTGGTTGATAATTTTTATAGCAACCAAGGGATTTAGTACATCCTAAACACCTTTTCCACAGAGATTTTATTGTTGTTGTTAAGTGCTGTCAAATTGGTTCTGACTCATAGCGGTTTCTAAGTATAGGGTTACCAAGGAGGGGATGGTGAGTTTGAACCACCGACCTTGCGTTCACGTGCTTTATCTTACCGCACCACACGAGGACTCCCATAAAGATTTATAGCTCCAGAAACACTATGCAAGGTCACACAACCACCATCACCACCAAACACCGTTCATTAGAAGTTCTTACACCTTTTGAAGTAGCTCATTATACTCTGAAACAGTTCTGAGAATCAGGTAAAATAGTACTTACGTTTTGCTGATGATTCGTTGCTGTATAGAGAACATCATTTAGCAAGTACATAAAAAAGCACTGCAAGATTTCTCAACAATTCCTCTATTCAAGTAAGAAATTAAGTAGATCCAGCAGGAGAGATTCAGAAGTACTACAAGTCAATCCCCAACTTAGAATTTGGTCAGAATTCCAAAATTTATTGTTTTGTTATTTCAAAAGTAAAGAGCCCAGCAGGATACTTCAATAGTAAATAATAAAGTCTGTATTAATTTAAAAATAACATGGTACCAATAATTCCAAGGAATTCTGTAGACTTCTCCAACTTCTCATTATTCTTCACCATTTTTTTATGAGAGTTGTTGGTGGGAGATTATATTTTAATTCGAGCCCGAAAGTTAAAGACCAGAGTTAAATATTGTTGTTCAGTGCCATGGAGTCGGTTCCAACTCATAGCGACCCTGCACAGGGTTTCCGAGGCTGTAAATTTTACGGGAGCAGAAAGCCTCATCTTTTTCCCGCAGAACGGCTGGTAGTTTTGAACTGCTGACCTTGAGGTTCACAGCCTGATTCATAACCACTACACTACCAGAGCTCCTTATTAGAGTTAAATATAGTAATCAAAACTAAGGACTTATCACAGATTTGTTCACATTTATTGCTGTATCTTCTACATGTGTGACACTATGCCTTGTTAAACTCTTGCCATGCACCTATCTTTTGATCCTTACAACCCTATATCTGACTGACCTTGGACAAATGAATCAACCCATGGCCATGGTTCCCATTTAGAAAGCTTGGTTTAATCTATGCCCTCTACTACATGTGCAGAGTCCTGGTGTGGCACTGTGGGTTAATGTGTCAGACTGCAAAGCTGTTTGAACTGCAAGGTCAGTGGTTCAAGCTCACTAGCTGCTCCTTAGAAACCCTATACAGGGTCACTATGGGTCAGAATCGACTTGACAGCACTTACTGATAGGCAACTACATGTGCAGGAATGCTTTAGAATTAATAATAAGGTAGTCAGAAAAACAAAAGTATTATTATAAATGCAAGACACTATTCTGGTGTGGCGCTGTGGATTAGCACTGGACTGTGAACCACAAGGTCAGCAGTTCAAATCTACCAGCTGTTCCTCAGAAACTCTATAGAGGGTCACTATGAGTCAGAACTGACTCAATGGTACTTAACAACAACAGCAACAAATTATTCATCTAAACCGAGAAACTAAAATTTAGAGATAGCAAATGGCCTTAAGTATTAACAGCCATTTAGGAATTTGTGCATAGACCAAATTTGTGCATAGAATGAAACTTATTTACAAACATTGCTACTTTATAAAATATTTCAAATTAATTTATATTCCATAGAGGCAGAACAGAACAAGGTGATACAGAATGAATCAAAATTAGGGAAAGCATGCACCAGGGTTGTATCCTTTCACCATACTTATTCAGTCTATATATGGAGGAAATAATCCAAGAAGCTGGATTATATGAAGAAGACATAGTACCGAATTGGAGAAACAGTCATTAACAACCTAGGATATGTAGATAATACAACATTGCTCTCTGGAAGTGAGGAGGACTTAAAATACTTACTGACAAAGATCAAAGATTACTGCCTTCAGTATGGATTGAACCTCAATGTAAAGAAAACAAAAATCCTCGCAACTAGACCAATAAATAACATCATGATTGAAGTTGTCAAAAACAAAATTTTGCTTGGATCCACAATCAGCACTTATGGAAGCAGCAGTCAAGAAACCAAAAGGCATATTGCATTAGGCAAATCTGCTACACAAGACCTCTAAAGTGTTAAAGAGCAAAAATGTCACTTGGAGACTAAGGTGCACCTGACCCAAGTCATGGTATTTTCAGTCACCTCATAGGCATGTGAAAATTAGACAATGAATAAGGAAGACCATAGAAGAATTGGTGTATTTGAATTATGGTGCTGGCAAAGAATAATGAAAGTCCTATGGGCTACGGGAACAACAAACAAATATATCTTGCAAGATTGATTGACACAGTGGCAGCAACAATGGGCTTAAACGTAACAAAAATTGTAATGGTAGTACAGGACTGGACAATGTTTCATTCTGCTCTGCATGTTTTGGAACTGACTCGACAGCACCTAACAACACAGCTACGTTGGTTACAAGAAACACATAGAACCATGCTTTAAAAAGTTGATGTTTTACAGCAAGTCAAAAAACATGAGGTTTTATCACAAAGGAAAAAAAAAAAAAAAACTACCTCATAAGTGAAGAATAATAATTTCTAAAAAATACATCCAGATCATGAACTCATAAATTTTATTTAAATGTACCAAACTGAATAAGTTGATCAGTTATTGATCATATTGTGACAACTGATGATAAAACCAATTTGTTTGAAAGGATTCCCAGTTTTGTGACTAGTAATCCTAGAATTATTACTAATTATATAAACTGAAAAGAGAATTAACCAATATCATTAATAAATAATATTTTCAGAATATATATGTAGAATAATTTTGTATAATACAATACTTGAGGTGTTCAGCTACTATAGCCTTAAAACCAATATTATTTCATGTAATTTACATATTAGAATGAAACTTCTTTAAATACATTGCTACTTTATAAAATGTTTCAAATTAATTTATATTCCACAGCCCGTTAATTATTGTTATTTAGTTAAAATTTCATTATTTAAATCTACGTGATTTTGAAGGTTATTTATAGTTACTAAACATGGTTAACAACAGAAAATGGTCATTTAAAATTATTTTAAACATTTTTTATGATGGCGAATTTCAAACATATCTAAAAGAAAATGGAGTTCTGGTGTTGGCAGTTCAAACTCACCAGCTGCACCTTGGAAACCTTATACAGGGTCACTATGAGTTGGAACTAACTCAACAGCACTTACCAACAACAACAAAGTACATAGAATTCTATACTAACGACAGCACTTCAATATTATCTGGCTTCCTAGAAAAATGTTGGGAAGGTGGCTAGCATATGGGGGCGGGTAGCATCCATTATATGTAAATATTATGATCAGTACTTTATACATGTGTCTTCACTTGATTTCTTGTTATTGCTGTTAAGTGTCATTGAGGCAGTGCTGACTCATAGTGACTCTGTATAGGGCTTCTGAGAAGAGGCTGGTGGATTTGAACTGCCGACCTTTTGTCTTCATTTAATTTCTTCAACAACTCAATTGGGTGAACATTATTATTTAATAATTCAAGAAAAAGAAGTGGACAAATCCTTTAACAGTCCAGATTTCCTGAATGGTTGAGAATAGGAGGCTCTCCAAGATTATTGCCCTGCGATACTTCACAAACCTTGAATTGAAATTATCCTGGAGTTATGTTTTAGTTTAGGGTTGGGGAACATGAGCTATACAAGGCCTACAAAATCATTTGGTGTGTCCCTGCCAAGGCAACCGCAGTTCCAGCCATCACATTGGTTATGGTTATATGCCATGGAGTCAATTCTGACTCATAGTGACCCTGCATAGGCTTACCGAAGCTATAAATCTTTATGAGAGCAGAAAGCCTCATCTTTTCCCCACAGAACTGCTGGTAGATTTGAACTGCTTACGGTGAGATTAGCAGCCTGACTCTTAACCATTATGCTACCAGAGCTCCTTAACCACCACATTGTTGTTGTTAAGTGCCTTCAATTTGGTTCTGACCCATAGCAACCCTGGATAGGGTTTCCAAGGAGCAGTGGTGAACTTGAACCACTGATCTTGTAGTTCATATGACTTTGCAGTCCAGTGCATTAACCCACGGAGCCATACCAGGACTACAGCCATCATATTTGGGATGAGTGAATCAAATGTTTGACCAAATGTTGTTGTTTCAATGTAGTTTTTTTTTGTAAATATATACTTTCATTCTTTTTCTTTTAAAAGTTATTATTGTGAATCGAGTGAGTTTATAGAGCAGATCATCAACAAATAATTGCAATGATTACAATCCCCTCCATGCACCATCAGCTGACAGTATTTACCTCTATTACCTTTTTTTTTTTAATTTACATATACCATATTGAAAATATATATATTCATTCAAATGTCCAAAGGGCACATTTTGCAAGCCAGCCTTCTACTTGCAGGCACACTGCCTTTCTCAGCCCATGGGCCTATAGTCCTCTGCTGCTCTGTCTTTCTTTGCCATCTCCTCTGCCATCATCTTTGTTGTTACCACTTTTCTGGTTAAGATCCCTTGCTCCTCATACTTCTCCCTCTTGATGGTCCTAGGGTCCTTTGTTCTTGAAATGACAGATTAACTTCTCCCCACTTTCAGTTATGTCTCTTCCACATTTACCGTTGTAACAATCGCCGTTAGTCCTGATAACAATACTCACAATTGAATCATACAATCCTATTCCCATCATCACCAGTCCCATCTGAACAAGAGGAAATCTATTCAGTGGGGATTCTTTCTAATTACCCTTCTTCTGACACTAAGCACCCTCATGAAAGCTTGTAATTTTGATAGCTGAAGTCTGTTGCCTATCTCTATCAACCCATTGTACTGAGGAGGCAAGCTTGATCCTTGATATAAAGAATCCTTTCCTTTCAGCTGGAATTTTGGACAATTTCATCCATAAGCAAAGGTCCAGCTCATCAAGTTTTAACAATTTATGTTTGCCCCCTGTATCATACTTCTTTATCTTAATTTCATCGAGTGCTAGTCAGCAAGCCATCCAAGCTAGGTCAAATGGGTACTATCTGCAAGTTTGGGAGTTCTCTCACACTTATCCCCACGCAAGATCAGCTGACTGCTTCCCTCTTAACTGTAGCTGCAAGTGCCTAGGTCAGTGTCCTTGGGATCGGATGTTCACATGTCTCCTGAACTTCAGAACAGCCAGCCCTTCCTTTTCTCTCTCTCATCTCAGGATCATCGGGTATCTATGGAACATGATGAATCCCAGCTCATGTCTTCATTGTTCTATTTTCCACACTTCCACTCAAAAATTGACCAGGGCAGTGGTCACCAGTGAACATACAAGACTGTTCCTGTGTACCCTTTGAGTTTCAGTCTTAGAAAGGGGTTTACCCTGATGAACTGACTTTTCTTGCCTTGATATTTCCAAGGCAAACAGCTTGCTTCATATTGTCACAGTCAAACAGCAGCAGGATAATTTTTAAGGTGATAGTTTTATATGACCTGCGAATGATGTTATAGATTTTGACAGAAAAAAAAAAAGCTTCCCCACCCCTGCTTTAGCTAAATAACAGACTGGCTCTTCAAATGAAGACTATTACCAGTGAGCACTGTGCATCTTTCAAAAAATAATCTATATGAGACAAAATGGTAAAAATCCCTCTAATGTAAAGATGAAAGAGGGGAGGGACAGGGAAAACAGATTACTGGAAGCAAAACATCCAGAAGGAGAATAATGAGAATATGAACACATCATGGAAAATGTAACCAATATCTCAGAACAATGGTTAACTAGAAACCTAATTTGCTGAGTAAACTTTCACCAAAAACACAATAAAACAAAAAGGAAAGAGAAGAAATTTAGTCTCAGAGATTCTTAAGAGGTTAGAATCAGATCCAGATTTGAGCTAGATCTGAATGGTTCTAAGGTCCATGTCCTTTCCATCACTCTGTTTCATAATTTATGAACCATTGGGTCAGTGGTTCCTAAAGTTGTGAAGAGGAACTAATTTAAAATTTTTCTTTCTTTTCTGTTTTGAGACCGCATGTTGGTAGAAAGAGAGGACAAGAGGAAGTGATTGAAAGTGGAAGGGATGAATGTGAGGAGAAGGGCTACTCCTGGTGGGCAGGAGGCAGATGATTGTCATGTTAAAGAACCAGGGGCAGGCCATTTAGATCTGTTGGCACAGCTGCTGTGGTTGGGTAAGTTCCTTTGCAGGGCTTTCTGTTCACTTATATTGAGAACAGATCTAATAAAATTAGATAAAGAATTTTATTTTTATTTTCGTAATAAAAGGGTGTTGGTCTTTCATTCTACTTCAATTCAAGTGAAGATGCATCTTTAACTGGAATTTATGTTACTGTCTTGGAATCTGCATTAGAATCTGCAGGGTTAGATTCTATCCACACAGCAGACAAGCAAGGTCCCAAGATCCCAGGCAATGCTTATGGTAGGTTGCTGCTACTTCCTGACACCAGAGAAAAAGGAGATTTTGGTTCTAATTCCAGTTCTCTGCTGGCAAATCATTTCACCTCTCTAGGCTTCTGGTTTTTTTTTTTTTTAATTCTTTTCTGAAAAAATAAGGAAATTGAGTCTGATAACTGCAAAACCCCCCTCTAGACTTTCTGCTGGGTGATTCCATGAAAAGAACAGAAATCAGAGATCACGCCTTAGGCTTCCCCCTCCCCCCCAAAGTTTTATTGTGGATTATGTGATAGTTTACATGGGAGAACATTAGCTTTACATTCATCCTATTGTATATCCTTTCCTTGCCATGGTTACAATCCTTTTCATGCATCATCAAATAACCAAAGAGTATACCCTGCAAGCCTGCCTCCTAATCATCAGCACACATCCCCTCTCCCTCTCTGGGTCTAGAGTTCCCAGCTGCTCCATCTCTCCACGTCATCCTCTTTGCCTCCATCTCTGGCATCACTGCTTCTCTGGGTAGGGTCCGGCACTCCGCTCTTCTCCCTTGATGGTCCCAGGGACCTCCACTCCTAGCCTGCAAAGTCAATCACTCCCCTCCTTTTGCTACAAAACATCTACCTTTACATTTCCTACCCTCACAGTCAGTCCTGATAACCTATCCCCATCTCCCTTCATCAGCCTGGTCCAGACAGATTGGATACTACTCAGTGGAGATTCTACTTTCCTCCGTGCCCTGTGGATCTAGACTCCCTCTTGAAAGCTTGTAAGCCAGTCACTTCTTGCGTTTGTAGCCGCCCCCCCCACACACACTTTATGTAGCCAATGTCCAAGTTGCCCATCCCTGTGTACTCTGTATGGAGAGGGTGGGAATGGTCCTCGCTATAGAGATTTGCTCCCTCTTTTAAGCTACTACATCCATAGGTGTAGGTAAAGTTCATCAAATTGTATCAGATTACTCTTTTTTCCTTTTCTTTCTTCTTCTAGTTGAGTTCTGGTTATCCAGCCATTGAAGCCAAGTACTCCTTAGGCTCTGAGAGGAAAAGATCACAGCACTTACCTTTTATGGCAAAACACTTCAAAGATTTAAGTTCATCAATCCTTTAGACTCACCTGGAAACAAGTCAATTGGTATTTCCACACTTATTAAATGGGTTTTAGCATTGTCACACATTTTTTTCTGTAGGCTGAAACTGCTGGGCATTTAATAATTTTATATCTCTCTTTGAAATTTAAAATCAGTGACTTGTTTAGAGATCCTATTTTCTTGCTGTTGTTATTAGGTGCCACCGAATCATAGTGACCCTATGCACAACAGAATGAAACACTGCCCAGTCCTTGGTCAACTTCACAGGTGCTTTTTTAAACCTCAAATAATTTTGCCAAACACTCCAATAATTACAATGTACCTTCAGAAATTATCTTAGGGACAATTGTTTGCTATATAAAATGTAATAAATGAAAATTTAGATGTGGTAATTTCCAGTTATTAAAACATATATATCTCATTGATGAATTCATGCTAAATAGAAACATATTACTATATTATTTTATGCTTTCCTGTATATAAGATTCATAGGTGCACAAATGGTTGGATAATTTTAGGAAGAAAATGAGAAGATTAAATTGGGTGAAAATGTAATTTTCACACAATTTCGTCTTCACATTTTCATTTTCATTTGAACTTGTTGTTTGCTTAGCAGACATGTGTTGAAGTTCCTGCTAGACTGACAAGCACTGTTGCTAGTGAGCCCTGGGAGCATGGTGGTTAAAGCACTTGGCAGTAAACCGAAGGTTGGTGATTTGAACTCATTGGTGTTACACAGGAGAAAGATGTGGCAGCCTGCTTCCATAAAGATTAAAGATTTGGAAACTCTATGAAGTAGTTCTCTGCACCATAGTCACTGTAAGTCAGAGTTGACTATAGGGAAATGGGATCAGTGTTAGTTACTGAGGTGACTAAGATGACTAAGATAGATCTCTTTCCCTTAGAAGCCCAAAGCTAGTCGGAAATAATTGTAGCTTTGCTCAAAAAAAGAGTTTATAAATTTCTTCTACTATATTACCTCACTTGCATCAATGAGGTGTCATTATTTTATTCATGTTACCCTCATGGAAACTGAGTCCAATAGGTTGTTGTTGTTGTTGTTAAGTGCCATCAAGTAGGTTCTGACTCATAATGACTCTGTATAGAGTTTCAAGGAGAGGTTGGTGGGTTTGAACCTCTGATCTTTCAGTTAGCAGTGCAGTGTTTATCTTTCAGTGCCACACCAACTTGTTATTATTTGCTCACTATCTGTTGACGCCATTAAACAAGACGTGGGACTATGATTCTTTTTCACTGGGTATCCCCAATGCTTAGCACAGTACTTGGGACAGAATAGATGCTCAGTACATATCTGATGGACTAGTAAATATTGGATCAAAGATAGGCATTAGTAGCACCAACTTCTTAGTCTTACCAGCCCTCAAGCAAGTATTCTTTCACTAAAACTTGCTGACTCTTTAATTTACACAAGTTTAGTATTAACAGATTCTATGCCTAAGGTCTGGAAAAATAATTATGTACTGCTTAATTCTCTTAAATGAGGAAAGAGATAACCTTTGAAAAGTAGAAGTTAAGCAACCTTATTTAAACCCTTGCAAAAATACCAGGCTATATTGTCCAGAGAGAACAGTTGCTGGAGGAGGATGTCATGCTGGGTAAGGTGGAGGGTCAGAGAAAAAGAGGAAGCCCCCCAAAGAGATGGATCAGCAAGGTGGCATCATTGATGGCGTCAGGTGTGGCGGTGGTAGTGAGGTTGGCCCAGGATCGGACATTGTTTCATTCTGCTGTGCATGGGGTCGCTATGAGTTGGTTCCGACTCGATGGCACCTGACAACAACAACATATCCTCTAGGACTCAGATACTTTAAAACTCAACTGCCAATGCCTTCTTTTCTTTGTGAAGAAATAATTATGTCGTATGCATTATGTTTCCTTATTGTCTAATGATTTGGAATAATTTTGAATTGGACATTAGATGTGATGGCAGCACTTTATGGACTCAGCAGTACTTTATGTGTATTCATTATCAGTAATTTGTGTGATGTGTATGAAACTCAGTTCATAGTTGACGCTAAGGCACAGGGTTATTAGCACTTCAGAATATAAGAATGGAATTCAAAATGACCTTGACAAAATTGAGAGTTGTTAATACTAAACAGGAACATGTGTAGGCAGGAAAGACAAATGTACAACAATACAGTTGCAATATGTAACTTTGGCAGAAAGGGATTTGGAGTACCAATTTCAGAGACCACAATGTAATTCTTGTATAACATTCTTCAGACTACTATTGGAATACTCTGGCCAGTTTGGGGCCTACTCCTTTAAGAAATTTGCAACAAATTACATAAAATTCAGAGGACATAGAAAACAATCAGAAAGTTAGAAATTTGGGGATGTGAAACATAGAAAGTAAGTTGAATTTCACTTATGTGAAGTCTCAAAAATTTTTTACCTCTCACAGGAAGCCATCTGAAGATGTGCTTTACTAAAATGAAGGACTGAAGTAGACAGGAGAAGGTACTTGAGATAGCAAAAGAATTTCCCAGGAAATACAGAAGGATGAGGCTGGGCAACAAATGCACATTTGGTGTACAAGGCCATCTGCCCAGGCACTTTTTCAAGATGAAATTAAAAGATCTCTGGTGTGTCTGAACATTATAATAAAAAGGTTAAGCAGTTAGTTATGGGGAATTTGGAGTTAAATTAGTGATAGTGTATAGAAAATTTGGCAAGACAAACATAAACTAACTCCAGGGAAACAAAAGTTTGAACAAAAAAAGAAAAGAAGAGGAAGCAGAATTATAGTATGCATACTGTAAAGTTTAACTATAAATAGCATTTATATTCCTACAATAATATAAAAACTAAGTAATGATATAGCCAAATGATAGTTTAGTTACACTGAGTGGATAAAGAGATGGGAGGGATGCATGTGTGTGGTGGGGAGGGAGAAGATAATGAAAGAAAGCTACGTTGGTACACTCCTCTGTGAGAAGCTATGGAAAATGCCTACACCTGAAAAATCAAAGTAGCAGTCTAAATACATATAGTATATTTAGAGTTGGGTGGCGCAAATTATTTGTACTCTGTAGAAGGAGCTCTGGTAGCGTAGTGGTTACGAATGGGACTGCGAACCTTAAGGTCAGCAGTTTGAAACTACCAGCTGCTCCGTAGGAGAAAGATGAGGCTTTCTGGTCCTATAAAGATTTACAGCCTCGGAAACCCTGTACAGGGTCGCTATGAGTCGGAACTGGCTCTATGGCACTTAACAACAACAACAACAACAATGTGGTGCTATGGAGTCCTGGTGTGGCACTGCAGGTTAATGCGCTGGACAGCAAGGTTGGCTTGAA
>NW_006408894.1:2052268-2057719 GCF_000296735.1 Chrysochloris asiatica | reverse complement strand
ACAACAACAATGTAGTTTATAGGATAAGTACTGGACTGTGAACCACAAGGTCAGTGGTTCAAACCCAACAGCTACTCCTTGGAAACCCTATACGGGTTGCTATGAGTTGGAATTGACTCAATGGCACTTCACAACAACAATTAAAGGAAAGGTTGGAGGTTTGAATTTACCCAGAGGCTTTATAGAAGAATGGTCTGGTGATCTACTTTCATAAGATTATAGCCAAGAAAACCCTATGGATTGCAGTTCTACTCTGACACACATGGCATCACCATGCATTGGCATCAACTCAATGGCAACAGGTTTAGAATTGTAAAAGTGGACATTAAAAGCATCAGCCAAGCAACGAATCAAACAAGCATCAAATTAGCTAAAAGCATTGAATGTGGTTGCTTCTAGAGTGGGTAGAATGGTGCTAGTGTGGAGGTTCAGGACACTGCTGTCTTTTCACAACAAACTTATAAATTGGATTCTTTAAACTACTTGCATTTGTGACTTTGATTCAAACAAATACACAAAATCAAGGTAGTTAATTATATAAAAATAAGAGTCAACCCACCCACTGTCATCAAATCAATTCTAATTTATAGCAAGCCTTTATAGTGTTTCCAAGACTATAAATCTTTAAGGAGAAGATAGCCTTATTTTTCTCCCGCAGAACAGCTGATTGGTTTGAACTACTGACCTTGCAATTAGCAGCTCAGTGCTTATCCTACAGGACCACCAGGGTTCCTTAGGGGTAACCTAGTAGTATCCAAATGCGGAGACATTTGTCTTATTTCAGAATGTCTGCTGTATTTGTGAAGTCAAGCTTTTGACTAGGTGCTCTATTCTGATAAGGATTGAACTCTAATAAGAGTTTGTAAACTAGAAGTGGCCTTTCATTTCCTAGAGTTGTATGAGAGTAACCATCCACACTCAGCACTTAGGCATGCTTCTGTAAGGCCCAAGGGCATTACCTTGGCTCATCTTGTGGGATCCTCATAACTTTGTGTGGTGTGGACAGCAAAGCTCTGGCTTTGTGGATACAAAAACCTAAAGTAAAATTTCAGGTTTATCAGCTGTTATTCATATGACCTCAGAAAAGTTATCTAACTTCTCTGCACCTTAATTTCTTCATCTGTAAAATGGGTTTTACCTGCATCACAGCAGTGCTGAGTGATTAAATGGAAATATGTCTTTAAAACATCTGAGAGATGCTCAAAAAATATCAGTTCTCGCCCCTCTGAGGTAATAATTTTCTCATGGGTTCAAAATAGTAATCATTTGAATCATATTATCATGCTGTCTATTAAACTTTAACAGAATCACATGGAAAATTAAATATAAATAAATATCTAACTGTTTTACTCCTTAAAAAGATAAAATTATGAGTTCTTACATTCTAGATGGATATGCTTTAAAAACAATTGAGTTGTTCAAGTTAGGTATCTATTTTGATGTCTTGTAGACGTAACTTGAGTGTTTATGTGTTACATGTGGTGTAGTACCATAAGCAGACTTTCAGAAATGCTCAAGGCCTGTAGATGGTAGAATAATCAAAACACACCCCATCCAACTAGCCAGGCACCAAAATGGTTGCATAATTCCCTGAGACCCTGTGAATAATAGTTAATAAACCACGATTCATGGATACAGGTATTTCCCCTTGGTATAATTTTGTGATGCTGTGAAAGACCAACTTTAGATGTTAATTTCATTTTCATTTTTTTTTGTCTTGCTGAGGAAGTGTGGTGGGAGGAGAATCTACTTAGGAAGAAAAGCTGATGAGGTCCCTTGCAGAGATGATGGCAAAGAAAAGTCAGCCTTTGAAGCAAGGCCTTCCTAAAGAACAATGGTTATGTGATTCTATGGTCTGCTAAAATCAAGGTGCCAAGACTTGGTGCCAAGACTAAATAATCATCATTGAGGAAAAGAAACCTGTCTTTTACCTAGCTTTGCAATAGGTTTGAGGATGAAAATTTGGAAAAACCATCTAGTTTTTGTTTTGATGTTGCTCCTTTTAAATCTGCTTGGATAGTACCAATTTAGTGGCTTAGTGGCTGTAAATATGGTGCCTATCTTCTCACTGAAATTAGTGCATTCAGGAAATGCAAACAGTAACATCCTCCCCCACCCCAATTGTTGTTAGATGTCATCAAGTCAGTTCTGACTCATAGCAACCCTCTGCACAACAGAATGAAACACTGCCTGGTCCTCCGCCATCCTCACAGTTGTTGTTATGTTTGAGTCCGTTGTTGTTGTCATTGTGTCAATCCATTTCATTGGGGGTCTTGCTGCTTTTTTGCTGACCCTCCAATTTACAGAATTAGCACATTGCAAAATAGATGTATTGCCTCTCTCAAGGGAAAGTGTATGCAAGTCCTATTTTATGTTATTACATTTTGTCTCCCTCAAACTAGAACAAAAAGACTTTTAATCTTTCAACAGTTGAATTCATCAGTTTCTTGAATTGAGTATCTACTAGACTCTGAGGAAAAGAAGTTGACTTTGACTGAGTAACTGCCCATTTCCTCTTTAGGGATGATGAAAGAGGATGGGGAAACCAGACATTGTTGTTGTTAGGTGTCATCAAGTCAGTTCTGACTCATAGCAACCCTATGCACAACAGAATGAACCATTGCCTGCTCTGCTCCATCCTCACCATTGTTATGTTTAAGCTCGGTGATAAGAACAATGTTAAAACATCTACAAAGTATTAGGTGATTGAGAGCATGGGCTGCAATGAGGTGAGAGACTGTTGTTATGTGCCGTTGAGTTGGTTCTGACTCATATAGACCCTGTACAGGGTTTTTGAGGCTGTAAATCTTTACAGGAGCTGAAAGCCTCATCTTTCTCCCATGGAACAGCTGGTAGTTTTGAACTGCTTACCGTGAGATTAGAAGCCCGATTCGTAACCACTACGCTACCAGAGGAATAATTCAGGTGAAAGTTCCTATGGCACTAAACAACATGTCAAGGAGGGGATGGAGGCTGCAGTTTCAACCAACTGCTCCTTGGAAATCCCATACAGAGTGGCTATGATTCAGAATTTAACAACAACAACAAGGAGGGAATAACAAATAATTATAATCATTTAAAACTTGAAATACTATATAAAATAATAGAAGTGTGTTAATTGTTGAATTGAAATGGAGGACTGAGCTTTCTTTAATTGATCTTGGTGTCTCTGTTGTTGTTAGGTGTCGTTTAGTTTAAGCCCAACTCATAAAGGTCCTATAGGACAGAGTTGTTGTTGTTAAGTGCCGACGAGTCAGTTCCAACTCAGAGTGACCCTATATAGGGTTTCCAAGGAATGACTAATGGGTTTGAACTGCCCACATGGTTTCCAAGGATATATTCTTTTTTGGAAGCAGACTGCCACTTGGTACACTTTATACAAGTGTTCCCAGGCGTTTTTTGGTAGGTTCGAATAGCTGCTCTTTGGTGGAGCATTTGCACCACTGCACCACCAGGGTTTCTTTGTGACAACCTATACACTGGACTGCAGAGTTGGTTTGAATCGCAAGGTCAGCGGTTCAAACTCACCAGTAGCTCCTAGGAAACCCTATACAGGGTCACTTGGGTCAGAACCGACTTTACAACATTTAACAACAACCCCAATTTGATAAATACTTTCTTTTGACAAATCGAATGCACAGTGCCATCTATAGTAAGTACACGCTACCATCATACAGTCCTCTCGTGACTTTCCAGAATTTATGTGAAGGCTATTTATGGAACAAGCTCATTTTAGCCTCTTTAAACATCATAAAATTACCTTCTTCTTCTTGTTATTATGTGCCTGTGGAGTCGGTTTCAATTCATAGCAACCCTTTACAGGGTTTCCGTGGCTGTAAATCTTTACAGGAGCAGAAAGCCTCATCTTTCTCCCGCGGACCAGCTGGTAGTTTCAACCGTGAGATTAGCAACCTGATTCGTAACCACTACGCTGCCAGAGCTCCTTAAAATAATCTTAGATTGACCAATTCATTTTCTTAAAGTATCCTGCAGATGACAACAAACTTTACTTTTAGCACAAAGGATAATGCCTAATGTAACCATATGTGGAACTGATAAAATGGTAAAATTTAACGATGTGATTAATGGTGTCTGGGATTTTATAGGCTTTTCAGTTAGATGAATGAATTGATAACTTCGCAGCAGCATTTTCAGCATTCCAGGATTGTGACAAAATGGAACCTAGTTAAAGTTTCTTTTAACCTTCACTTTAAGGAACAAAGTAGCATTTATGATTAGATATATAAACATTTGTACATATATGTGTTTGGATTTTACAGTGATTTTACCTGACTATGCTAAATCCATCAATGAGACAATTGAGGAAATAATTTCTGCAAGAATTTTTACTGGTCTTCAGTGTTCCTCAAGCAGGAAACCAGAGGAAACAATGTATTGTGGTACATATCTCCCTGTAGGATTTGGTGTGTCTTTCATTGTGGAGAACTTTGCTTCCCTTCTGCCTGTAGTTCACATTTTTGTATTTGCTTTTCCCTCCAGGATAATTTGATGAAGTCAGTTCCTCAGAAATAGAAAATGTCTTTTTATTTTTTTCAGGTCATATTTATTTTTTTCCCCCATGGAGAGATAAACTTGATTAAAGAAAAAAAATTAAGTAGTCAGAATTATTTTAATATGAAATAATCATGATTGCAATATGAAACAGTCATTAAATAATTTTAATAATCTAGGAGGATAAGTGATTTGGATTGAATGAAAATAAAGTCTGTCAAAATTTTGGAGCAGTTTTAGACTTAGTGCTTTAGAACCTGGAATATGGTAATAAAAACCACCCTTTTCTGAGGGAAGCTCCTATGTTAAGTATGGTTTTTATTTGAAAGTTTCTTTGCTTTCTCTTCTCATTTCCTTGCACCCTTTTCAAAATGGAGAGTGCAACATTTTTCTACTCTTAGTGGGAATGTAGTAGAATGATTTTAAGGGAGAACTTAAAATATATGTAAGTGTACTCACCTTAACCAACTGTTTTATTTGATTACCTATACCAGTGGGTTTTCAACCCTAGCTGGACCTTAGAATCACATGGGAAATGTGAAAAAAAAATACCAATGCCTTGACCCCACCTCCAGAATTACTCATTTGATTGGTATGGGGTAGGGCCTGGGTGTTCACCTTTCTTAAAACCTGCTGACACATACAGCAGAGTGGGGGCCACTGACCTTTGTGTCCTTTATACAAGTGTCCCCAGGCATTTTTTCAACCACCATAACTGACTTCCTTATTATGTACTTAAGGCTGCCCTTGAGATAACTGAAGATTGAACATAGTGGTCTCAAAGTAAGGGGCCCATGAAAATCCATTGGATTATGGAAAAATACGAGAACTCTATTTCCACTTTTTATTTTATCCTTCAAAGTTTGTTTAAAATGTTTTATGATGTACATAATATATTAGTATATTTGTTGTTGTTGTTGTTAAGTGCCTTCGAGTCGG
>NW_006408894.1:2048357-2050698 GCF_000296735.1 Chrysochloris asiatica | reverse complement strand
CAATTCGACAGCATACAGCAACAATGGTACTATTTATGAATGGAATGATAGTATCTGGAATGTGCTTTAACCTATTATGAGAAGGGTGGGAACGAATAGAAGTTGGATGAGGCATGATTGTCCGGCATCTGACAGTTGTTGGATCAGAGTAATGTGTAAGTTGTTGTTGTTAAGTGCAGTTGAGTCACTTCCGACTCATAGCAACTGTGTATAGGGTTTCTGAGAAGCGAATGGTGACCTTGCACCACTGCCATTCAAACTGATCTTGCAGTCCAGCATATAAACCTATAGCACCACACCAGTAAGTCTTTATTTTTTATTTTTATTGTGAATTGAGTGAAGGTTTACAGAGCAGATCATCAGTCCTACATCAACAAATTAAACTCTTTGTGTCATTGCAATAATTGCAATCTACACCATGTACCATCAGTTAATAGTATTTAAATCTATTCACTTTATTCCCCCATACCTCCCCCTGCTTAATTTTTTGTGTGTTCAATTTTCCATAATAAAAATTAATAAAAATGTCTTTATCATTTATGATTTGCTTATTAAAAATCATAACCCAATATAACTAGGGCACCGCAAGCTATAACTCTTGGACCTGAGCAATGTGTTTCAGATATGGGCCTCATTCATGTGGGGAAGTGAGTTCCATTCTTTCTGAGGTTGTTTTTTTTATTCTCTATCCCTATCCACGTTTTTTCTTTTTCCCATTGCTTCTTAATGTGCTGACAAGCACTTTCCTATGGCTAACACTTGTACAAACTGTACATCTCTTACCTTGTCCCTTCCATCTGCCTTTGTAGTTTTCTTATCAAATCACTTGTTCTATACCTTACTATATATACCCCTCAGACATCAAAAAGTTGACCATCATGGTCAGCATCTAAGCATTAACTGAAAGGTTGGAGTTCACCCTGAGGCACCTCAGACTACTGAAAAAGCAGCAACTGAAAACCCTATGGAACACAGTTCTGGTCTGACACATATGAGGTTACCATTGAGCAGAGTCAGCTTCACATCAACTGGTAGTTCCGTGGCATCCTCAGGTCAATTTGTCACCTCTCTACCAGTCATGGTGTGGTGCTGTGGGTTAATGCACCAGACTGTAAAGCCGTTTGAACTGCAAGGTTGGCAGTTCAAGCTCACCAGCTGCTCCTCGGAAGCCCTATACAGAGTTGCTATGGGTCAGAACGATGGCACTTCACAACATTTTACAAGGCATTTTACAAGACAGCCTGGCTACTTTGGAATCCTATTCTGCTGGGGTGTAGGTAAACCAGCAGGGTCAGAAAAGCAGCTTCCTTTACTCTCTAATCCCTTCTCCCCACCGCCCCAACACACACACACACACACACACACACACACACTTCTGCTAGGCAATTACCCATCTCCAGGATCTGCCCTGAAGTCTCAACTGTGGGCTCTGAGTCTTCAGTCTCATAGTGAAGTCCCAAATGAGGGGATTTCAGATGTTTGCATATTGGGAGGAGATGACCTTTCTTCTGTTTTTTTGCCAGGCCCAGCAAAACTCCTGCTACCTACCTTCCTAGTGGCTGTGAAATGGAAACTTTAGATGGAGGTTTCAAAGTTTCTGTTGGGGGAGTTTCTAGGATGCCTAATAACTTCCCTGAGTTTTTGTACCCCTTTTAAATACACAAGTTGCTCTGAAAGTCCCCATAGTATTTTAAGATCATATTTGTCATCTCTGACATTTGGATAACTTAAACGTTTTCAAACAACTTGGATAAACATCACCTCATTTGCACAATCATCTGTTGTTCTTTGGTAGCAAGCACAGTTTCTGATTTGCACTTTTTTTTGTGACTCTATAGGTGAGAAGAAGCCCTGATGTGGCGCTGTAGGATAAGCACTGGACTGCTAACTGCAAGGTCAGTGGTTCAAATCCACCAGCCGCTCCTCAGAAAAACTATACAGCGTCACTGTAAGTCAGAAACAACTCAACGGCATTTAACAACAACAGCATCATATGTGAGTAGGAAAGTGTGGTGGCTCTGTGTGATAAGCAGTGAACAATCACAAGGTTGGCGGTTCGAGTCTATCAGCTGCTCCTCTAGAGAAAGATGAGGCTGTCTGTTTCTGAAAAGATTTACAGCCTCAAAATCCCTATACAGGTCAGTATGAGTTGGGACCTATTCGAAGGCACTTAACAACAAAGAGGTGAGAAGGGCCATGACTCTCAGCAAGTTTGATAGACTGCATTCCACTGTCTGGATTTTGTTTTTTTCCTAATAACTTTCTAGTCCTCTACTCCTAGCATGGAGTCCTGGTGTGGTGCTGTGGGCTAATGCGTCAGACTGCAGTCATTTGAACTGCA
>NW_006408894.1:2046913-2047967 GCF_000296735.1 Chrysochloris asiatica | reverse complement strand
ACCCTGTACAGGGTTTCCGAGGGTGTAAATCTTTACGGGAGTAGAAAGCCTCATCTTTCTCCCGCGGAGCGACTGGTAGTTTCGAACCGCTGACCTTAAGGTTCGCAGCCCGATTCGTAACCACTACGCTACCAGAGCTCCTTACCAGAGCTCCTACCACTTGATATTCATGGTTTGGTTTGTATGAGCAAGTTAGTGTCACAGTATTGGCAGCTGTGTTCATTTTAACCTATAGTTAGGATTTGTGGGAGGGATTGAGGGAAAGGGGTAGAGCTAGGGTGGGGAGAAGAAACAAAAATGATTTTCCTTCCTTTTTGGTACGTCCAATTTTAGAGTGAAGTCCTGGTGTGGTGCTGTGGGTTAATGCACTAGACTGCAAAGATGCTTTGAACCACAATGTCGGCAGTTCAAGCTCACCAGCTGCTCCTTGGAAACTCTACACAGGGTCACTAGGGGTCAGAACCGACTCAACAGCACTTAACAGCAACAACAACAATTTTAAAGTGACTGGTGGCAAGTATTCCAGCTCTAATGTGTGTGTGTGTGTGGGGGGGGGTTGTTTGAGGGGAAGGTCCCCTTTTTCACTTTGTGCATCAAGAACGCTAGGAGAAGGAAGATTGAGACTTCACAGCCACATCTGAACTCCCAGGATTGAGGTTAACTAGGAGAAAGGAGAACCAATTCCACGGCACCTAACAACAACAATATAAATACATTCTGATACTGAGTCCATTCTAACTCATAGCAACCAGATAGAACAGAGTAGAGTTGCTTCATAGGGTTTCTGAGACTGTGAATCGCTATGGGAGACCACAACTGCAGCTTTTGCCTTGAAAGCAGTTGGTGAGTTTGAACTTTTGACCTTATGTTTAGCAGGCCATCTGATAGCCAATCATGGTGGTGCTGTAGGTTAGGTATTGAGCTGCTAACTGTTTAAGTCCATCAGCAGCTATGCAGGAGAAAGATGAAGCTGTCTGTTCTGTAAAGATGTACATTCTTGGAAACCTTATATTGAGTCAAAATCCGCTCAATGGCATATATAATATATACATTT
>NW_006408894.1:2041530-2046105 GCF_000296735.1 Chrysochloris asiatica | reverse complement strand
ATATTGTCAGGAGGGACCTATCGCTGGAGAAGGATATCATGTTTGGTAAGGTGGAGGGTCAGAGAAAAAGAGGAAAACCCACAACGAGATGGATTAGCCAAGTGACAGCATCGATGGACTTAAGCGTGGCAACAGTAGTGAGGTTGGCCCAGGATCAGGCAGTGTTTTGTTCTGCTGTGCGTAAGGTTGCTATGAATCGGTACCAACTTGATGGCACCTAAAACAACAACAACAACATATATATTTATATATACATACTCCATATATGTGGCTGTTGCTAGGTGCTGTCAAGTTGGTAATGACCCATAGCAACCTTATGCACAACAGAATGGAACACTATCTTCCTGTACCAACCTCACAATCATTGTTACACTTGAGCCCATTGCTGCTGCTACTGTGCCAAGCCATCTTTCTTTTTCGCTGATCCTTCGCTTTATCAAGCATGATGTCCTTCTCCAGGGACTGGTCCTTCTTGATAATATGTTCGAAGTGCGAGAGATGTAGTCTGGCCATCTTGGCTTCTAAGAATCATTCTGGTTGTTCTTCTTCCAAAATAGATTTGTTTATTTTCTGGCAGTCCGTGGTACATTCAATATTTTTCTTCAATACCATAACTCTACTCTAATGCATCAATTTGTTTATGTTGCTGCTGTTGTTAAGTGCTGTAGAGTTGGTTCCAACTCACAGAGACCCTGTATAGGATTTCCAGGAACCAGCTGGTGAGTTAGAACTACCGACATTGCAGTTCAAACAACTTTATGGTCAAGTGCTTATGCTACAGCACCACACCAGGACTGTGGTTTATGGTCTCCCTTATTCATGATCCAACTTTTACATGCATATGAATTCAAATATCATAATGAAATATGTAAATACCTGGAGTTAGAAAACTCAAGGGAAAGAATATATTCAGCATTTCTCAAGCTGAAAGAACTGAGGAAAAAATTCAAGCCTCAAGTTGCAATTCTGAAAGAGTCTTTGGGAAAAATACTGTATGATGCAGAAAGCATCATATGAAGATGGAAAGAATACCAAGTCACTGAACCAAAATGAAAAGGTCGATGTTCAACCATTTTAAGAGGTAGCATATGATATACTCCATATATATAAAATATGAAATATATATTCACATGATATATGCATGAATATATTTACATATATAATATCTATTTTGTATATATGTATTATATATATATAATGTTGGCAGTTCAAACACACCGGCTGCTGCTCCTTGGAAACCCTTATACAGGGTCTCTATGAGTTAGAACTGACTCGACAGCACTTAATAACATACAGGGTTTCCAAGGAGCAGCAGCTGGTGTGTTTGAACTATTGACCTTGTAGTTCATATGTATATATACACATACATATTTTTATTGTTAATTGCTATGGAGTCGATTCTGACCCATATGTGTATGTATATATATACATACAGAGAGAGAGAGAGAGAGTCATGGTATGGTCATGGTATGGTACTGTGTGATAAGCACTGGACTGCTAACCACAAGATCAGTGGTTCAAACCCACCAGCCACTCCTCAGAAACCTCATACAGGGTCGCTGAATTGGAACTGACTTGACGGCAATTAACAACAATCACACACACACACACACATATATATGTGTGTGTGTGTGTGTGTACATATTTTTTTTAAGTATTAAAAAAAGAAGCCCAAGTGTCAGGAGAATAGCTGTTAACAATTGATGCATATCCGTTCCATTCCACTCTACTCCATTCTGTCTTCTGTACCTTCATCCATTTCTCCCTCTTCTTTCTCCTCTTAATTAAGGTTCGTGGATTTCATTCTACTTTTCATTATTTAACATTGTGTTGTTGCTATTATTAGTTGCCTTGGAGTTGGCCCCAGTGATAGTGACCCCATGCATAAAGGAAGGAAACAGAAATGCTGCTTGGTCCTATGCCATCCCCATCATTGGTTTCAAATTGGACTGTTGTGAGCCATAGAGCTTTCAGTGGCTGATTTTCAGAAGTATATTGCCAAGCTTTTCTTCCCAAGCCATCTTAGTCTGAAAACTTGTTCAGTTTCATCACTGAACATAGTTCAACACTGGTGATAAGTTGCATTGACTGGGAGTCAAACCCAGTTTCTTCTATGCAAGAATTCTACCTCTGAACTGTCCTCTAATACTATACCATGGGTATATCCCTATGCACATAACAGGAACAATAATTATATATAATAAATATAAATGTTACTGCAGCATAACATATAGAAAATACACAAATTATTAGTGTGCAGCTTTATGATTGATACTTAACATTTTCATATAGTTAGAGCAATCATTTCATAAGGTTAGATTTATCAGGATAAAACTAATTGGGAAGCATAAAACTAATCTCCTAAATGGACTTTAAATATATTATAATATAGTCTGATATTGGAGGAATTCTTAGCTACTGCAAAAGTGTCAGTGGTATTAATAAACCTTTGACATAGATTTTTTCCCCTCTATTAAGTATTTCTATTATTATAAAGATTAATGTATTTAATTTTTAGAATTATTCTAAAAGTCCTTAACAGTTTTGCCATTTAAAATGGTTGTAATTGAGATGAGTTTGTGATGAGTAAACTTAATTATTTTGTACTTGGTTGAGCAGAAATTATTAATTTCAATCTAAAAACCTGACTAGTCTACAGTGCATATAAATGCATTCAAATTGGAGTGTAACTGTTAGTGATTAGATTTCTTATTTTTCACAAAACTTATATGTTGTTGGTAAGTGTCATTGAGTTGGTTCCAACTCATAGCATGCCCCCCCCCCCATGGATACTAGGAGTGGCTGGTGAGCTTGAACCGCTGACCCTGCAGTTCAAACCTACTTTGCAATCCAGCACATTAACCTGCAGTGTCACACCGGGACTCCTGTATTAGGATATATTTATACACATTATACTTATATGTATTAACCATTTTCAGTTCTGTGGAAATTATTCTGTAGTAGTAAATGTCGTTAAATTAGATTCATTGAGACTGGCATCCTTGACTTTAGCGTGTGCAAACAAAACTGTCTGCTGTATCCTTGCAAAAACCATATAACCTTATTTATGCATTGCTTCCACTGACTAAAATAGAACTTGTAGCTAGAAATTACTACAGCAAGGCTAGTGGGTTGTGGAAAATGATTTAGATCAGCGCTTTTCAAAGTGTGTTTCACAAAATACTAGTTTGTAGGATGTGTACAGAAAAACAAAAAGAAGAGAATACAGTGGTCAAATTAATTTGGAATATAATAGGTTAAACCCAGTTAACCAGATGTCTCAATTGCTGGGATAGTCAAAGTCTTTAATATGCTAATGTACATTGTTAATGTCCTGGTGGTGGTTGGTGTGGGGGTTGGGGAACAGATTAAGAAATAAAGTCTTTCCCAAACTGAAACTTTCTTGATGCTTTCTGCATCATTCAATAATTTGCCCAGAGAATTTTTCAATAACTATAGTTGAGGCTTGAATTTTTTTCTTCAGTTCCCCCAGCTTGAGAAATGCCGACCGTGTTCTTCCGTGTTGGTTTTCTAAATCCAAATCTTTGCATATTTTAATATAGTATTTGGTTTTATCTTCTTGAGCTGATCTTTGACATTTTCTGTTCAGCTCGTGGACCTCTTCAATTCTTCTGTTTTCTTTAGCATCTCTAAGCTGGAGAGCAAGTTTCAGAGTCTCTTCTGACATCCATTTTGACTTTTTCCTTCTTTCTTGTCTTCTTAATGACTTTTTGCTCTCTTCATGTATCATGTTCTTGATGTCATCCCACAACTCTTCTGGTCTTTGGTCTTTAGTGTTTAATGCATCAAATCTGTTCCTCAGATGATCTCTAAATTCAGGTGGGATAAATTCAAGGTCATATTTAATTCTCCTGGACTTGTTTTCATTTTCTTCAGCTTCAGTTTGAATTTGCATATGAGTAATTGACGATCTGTTCCACAGTCTGCCTCTGGCCTTGTTTTCAGTGATGATATGGAGCTTTTCCATCTTCTCTTTCCACAGATGTAGGCAATTTGATTTCTGTGTGTTCTATCTGGTGAGGTCCATGTGTATAGTCCTCTGTTATGCTGTCTAAAGAAGGTATTTGAAATAAACAAATAATTTGTTTTGCAGAAATCCATCATTTGTTCTCCAGCATCATTTCTATCACCATGTCCAAATTTCCCAACTACTGGTCCTTCCTCTTTGCTCCCAACCTTTGCATTCCAATCACCAGTAATGAGAATATATCTTGATTGCATGTTTGATCTATTTCAGATTGAAGAAGTTGGTAGAATTCTTCTATTTCATCTTCACTGGCTTTAGTGGTTGGGGCATAAATTTGAATAATAGTGGTATTAACTGGGCTTCTCTGTAGGAGCATGGATATTATCCTGTCATTTATAAGACTCATTAACAACCTGCAATATGCAGATGATACAACCTTGCTTGCTGAAAGTGAAGAGGACTTAAAACATTTACTGATGAAGATCAAAGAACACAGCCTTCAGTATGGATTGCATCTCAATGTCAAGAAAACAAAAATCCTCACCACTGGACCAATAAATAACATTCTTATCAACAGAGAAAAGATT
>NW_006408894.1:2031242-2041095 GCF_000296735.1 Chrysochloris asiatica | reverse complement strand
GGCATCATTGATGGACTCAAGTGTGGCAATAATAGTGAGGTTAGCCCAGGATCGCGTGGACATTTTTTCGTTCTGCTGTGCATGGGGTCTCTATGAGTTGGTTCCGACTCAATGGCACCTGACAACAACAAACTGAGACATCATGTGGACTCCAGGTTTTAGTCCAGTGTTTTTAGAATAATCTTCAGGAGTTGTTAGCTTACAGAAAGCTGCTTCACCTTAAAGTGACCAGTACAGCCTAGCCCTTGACCCGTACCTCCAAACCCTCAAGTCTGAAATGGACCTGATACTCTTGGTATTTTTCCCTGCTTCATATTCCTGAACTAAAAATTTAGTGTAATTCTGGTTTCTTTATGGGAGGAGTTTTGAGCCCCCTTTATGTCCTTCAACTAGATTCCTACCAATCCTTTCTTTCATTAAAAATTCATGATGTCTTATTGTTTATTCCCTCAGTCTGGAACAGTCTTGCCTGGATGTTTCCAGAACTGGTGGGTTCCTCATAAATTCTCTGCTCAAATGCCATGATTAAACCACTTTATCTCATGTTGTCCTTCTCATCTCTTACTACTCTTTAGCACACTGTGTTGTTTTATTATCTTCATAGCACTTGGCAGCATCTCAAAGCTTTTATTTATGTGTTTATCGATTTGTTAATTGTCTGACTTACCCCAATGGACTGAATCTCTGCAACACCAGGGACTATGTGTCTCCCTTGTTCTTAGTATTTCCAGTTCCTACAACAGTGCCTGGGACATAGTGGACACTCTAAGAGGCCTAACCTCTGTTCAAGGAACTGGGATTCTAGAAGGAGAAAAATACAAAGATGGAAAACTGTGTGTTACCAGCTACACTTGAGGTAAACATAGGATGCTGTGGGACCTCCAAAGAGGAATTCTGCTCTTGGCTGGGAGTGTTGGGGAGTGGGCAAAGGGTATCATCAACTGAGTCTTGTAGTTCAAGTAGAAAGAAACAGTCCATGCAAATGGCTGATAGTGAATTATATGATTCAAAAAAGTGCAAATGTTCAGGGGAAAGCAACAAGCAGAGTGGAAGAGTTGAGGCTGGCAAAACAGACAGAGATTGGGAGGTTATGCAAAAAAGTTGGAACTTTATGCTGAATCTGATAGGAAGGGTTGTAAATATGTTCACTTCAAAATTTTAGGAAGATTCTTCTGGCAGTAGCAAAGATGATAGGTGGGAAGGGATGATACTACAAGTGAGAAGGCCAATTTGAATTAATTACTTAGCTTTCAAGAGACATGCCGTACATTTTCCCTGCTCTCTGTTTTGATCATAGTGTTGCTTTTGGTGGAAACATCTTTTCTTCCATGGCCAGATGTTCTAATGCTACTTGTTACTTAAAGCCCAGATTGAATGAAAGAATATGAGCACTGTGGGCCAAAGAGAATCAAGTATGTATCTGGATCTGTTGCTAAGGGCACCTCCTGGTCATTCATGTATTTGTTCTGGCCATTTGGACTTTATAGAACTATACAATATTTTGTTGTTTCCTATATGTTAGACACTCTGTGAAATGCTGTGTTTACAAGGATTGACATTTACTCCTCTCAACTAAGTTGTTGTTGTTGTCAGGTGACATTGAGTCAGAACCGACTCATAGTGACCCCATGCACAGCAGAACGAAAAAATGTATGATCCTGGGCCAACCTCACTACCGCTGCCACACTTGAGTCCATCAATGATGCCACCTGGCCAATCCATCTTGTTAGGGGTCTTCCTCTTTTTCTCTGACCCTCTATCTTACCCAGCATGACATCCTTCTCCAGCGACTGTTCCCTCCGGACAATATGTCCAAAGTATGAGAGATGAAGCTTAGCCATCTTGGCCTCAAAGGAGCACTCTGGCTGAACTTCTTCCAAAACAGATCTATTGGTACTTTTGGCAGTCCACGGCACTTTCAGTATTCACCTCCAACACCACAACTCAAAAGCATCAATTCTTCTATGATCTTCCTTATTCACTGTCCAGCTTTCACATGCATATGAGGTTATTGAAAATACCATGGCTTGGGTCAGGCGCACCTTAGTCCTCAAGCTGACATCTTTGCTCTTCAACACTTTAAAAAGTTCCTGTGCAGCAGATTTGCCCAATGCAATTACGCCGTCTGATTTCTTGGCTGCTGCTTCTGTGAATGTTGATAGTTGATCTAAGAAGAATGAAGTCCTTGACAACTTCCATATTTTCTCCATTGATAAGGGAAAGCTTGTGTAAAGTGGAAACCTGTCAGAGAAGGAAACTGAAAATATTTTCCACTAATAGAAGGTGACTGAAAAATGTTAAAAGCAGAAAACTTGTGAGACCCATTGTATTCTAGCCTCACAGGTTTCACTGTATTGTTAATAGGTATTATTATTAACTGTATGTTATGGGTTAATTTACAGAAGCAAAACTTTGTAAATAATTTGTTCAAAGTCACACTACCATTAGTAAAGATTAGAAATGGAATCTTGAAAGACTGGCACTACACTATAATAACAGCATTACCTTGTAAAGAGCATTTGACTAAAAGTCAATAGAACTGGATTCTAGTTAATAATTAATAACAACCATATAGCCTGCTCAATAGCCCAGTAAAATAGGTGTTATCATCTATATTTTAATAAGTAAAAATATTACAGATCTCCCCACTGAATAGCTTTCTCTTGTCCAGATGGGTCTGGTGATAATGGGAACAGGATTTTTATGATTCAATCGTGAGTATTGTTATCAGGATTAAAGGCATCTGTAAATGTAGAAGAGGTGTAGCAAAAAGAGGGGAACAGTTAATCTGTCATTTCAGGAACAGAGGACTCTAGGACCTTCAAAAGAGAAGAGCATGAGAAGAACGAGGGATCCTAACCAGGAAAGTGGTAACTCAGAGAAGGTGGCAGAGGGGATGGCATAGAGAGACAGAGCAGCAGATGACTGTAGTCCATGAATTGAGAAAGGCAGTGTGCCTGAGGGCAGGAGGCTGGCTTGCAGAATGTGCCCTTTGGACATTTAAACAAATATATATTTTCAATGAGGTATGTGTACATCAAAACAAAACAAAACAAAATGGTAATAGAGGTAAATACTGTCAGCTGGTGGTGCATTGAGGGGATTCTAATAATTGCAATGATTTGTTGGATATAAAACTGATGATCTGCTTTCTAAACCTGTACTCACTCAATTCACAATTAAAGCTTTAAAAAACAAAAAAGGCGCAGTTCCAAGAGTTTAAACTAATTATGCAAAGCCACCCAGTTGAGATTTGAATATAGTTCTATATGATTCCAAA
Organism: Chrysochloris asiatica; assembly: GCF_000296735.1. Taxonomy (NCBI): domain Eukaryota; kingdom Metazoa; phylum Chordata; class Mammalia; order Afrosoricida; family Chrysochloridae; genus Chrysochloris; species Chrysochloris asiatica. The sequence continues at coordinate 2,037,815 of NW_006408894.1, read as the reverse complement.
GTCAATAACCAGGAAAGGAGGCATCCAAATAAGAAACAGGGAGCAAGCAAGATCAGTGTTGTTAAATTGAAGGAGTTACAATCATTGAGATGAAACGAAGTGTATGATTTGTTTAATGTAAAACTGTGCTGTAACCTTTCACTCAAGTCACAATGAGAAGTTGAAAGAAAATTAAAAAGTCAATAACCAACTTCCTTTGAATTGCCAGTAACTTTAGACTAAGGTCCCAGCTTTTCTTGTCTCTACAATGAAGTAATGGGACTAGGTGGCATCTATCATGCCTTCTGCTTGGAGATTCTATGATCTAGAAGCAGCTCTAAATTTCCATGGATTTCTTCCCTTCTCATTCATCTTCACTGTCTTGGGTTGGGTTTATTCCCTCAATAGGAGAAAAATACAAATAAAGGTGTTAACCTGGAAAGGTAGCTGGTAAGGGGAACATGGGGCAGAGAGCTGAGGACTGTCTCTCAACCAACCAGAAACTAAAAAGACAATTGAAGTGATGACTAAGCTGAAGCCAAGCTCCTCACAAAGTTTGTTGGGGGAAATGACCAGAGTTTCACAGTTACTAATGGAGCTCTGGTTAGAGTAGTGGTTACAAATCGGGCTGCTAATCTCACAGTCAGCAGTTCAAAACTAACAGCTGTTCTGCAGGAGAAAGATAAGGCTTTCTGCTCCTGTAAAGATTTATAAACTTGGAAACCCTGTACAGGGCCGTTATGAGTCAGAACTGACTCCATGGCACATAACAATAACAACAACAAGGAGCCCTGGTGTGGTGCTGTGGGTTAATTCACTGGACTGCAAAGACAATTTGAACTGCAAGGTCGGTGGTTCAAGCTTACCAGCCGCTCCTTGGAAATCTTATATATGGTCACTACAGGTTGGAACCAGTTTGATGGCACTCAACAACAACAACAATGAGAGCCCTTTAAGAGAGCATAATAAAAAGTATGCTATCAATGAGGGCATGTTGCAGGTGTGGTGATGATGAAATAGGACCAAAAGTGACATTCATTGAGAAAAGACCAGGACCTAGCGGATTGTGTGTTGAGACAACATTGTGTTGAGAATAAAGGTGGAGAAAAGCAGTCAGTTGGGTGTCACTAGATCAAGCAGCTTGTCTACAACAGAAAGATCACATGTCATCCTGAGACATTCTCTTGGAAATATTTTTGCAGAAAACCCAATATTTAGTGTATAAATTGCTGGGAAAGCTTTCAGGGCATGAGATTCAGGTCATGTTTATGTGGCTAATTATATCATATTTATCTGAGGCTTTGGGGGATGTAATTAGTAACTTGCTTTCTTTGTTTCTTTCTTTTTTTTTTTTTTTTTCCATGACAGGGAGACAAAAGCATAAGAGATGAGAAAGGGAGGGCTTTTAAGAGAGTGAAGGGGGAAAAAAAAAAAAGCTTAATTGGCACATGATAAAGAAAAAAAAAAGTAGGAAAATAGAAACCTTTGTTGTGCAATCCATGTGCAATACAACTGCAGTAGATCATTAGGAAGGGCGGCACCATTCCCAAGTCCTGCAGGCCTCTTGACAATTGCTTAACTGTCTCTGTCTGAAATATTGAAGCAAAACTATAAAGAGAACAAGTTGTCAGAGGCCCAGAAAACATTCTTACACTGGAATGCTTTTCTGTGCTATAAATTTAATGAGATTCAGTTCTTACAGAGAGTTAACCTAGGGGCCTGATGATTAAAGATGCCTATTTCGTCAGCTTTCTAATTTTTTCTAGATAGAATAAGCTTTAGTAAGTAAGGCATATGCTTATATAATTGCAAGTCAGTTAAAAAAAAAAAAAAAAGGAGTAACGATCGGAGGCATAGCAGCAGCAAACACACTTTGAGTGACAGAAAAAAGTAATTCCCATTTTTGATGTACTAAGAGCTATGGTAGCGTAGTGGTTACGAATCGGGCTGCGAACCTTAAGGTCACAGCTGCTCCGCGGGAGAAAGATGAGGCTTTCTACTCCCGTAAAGATTTACAACCTTGGAAACCCTGTACAGGGTCGCTATGGGTCGGAACCGACTCAACAGCACTTAACAACAACAACAAGAGCTATGGAGAAGTCCTGGTGTGGCGCTGTGGGTTAATGCGCCAGACTGCAAAGCTGTTTGAACTGCAAGGTCCACGGTTCAAGTTCACCAGTTGTTCCTCGGAAACCCTAGACAGGATTGTCCTACACAGGGTCGCTATGTGTTGGAACTGACTCGATGGCACTTAACAACAACAAGAGCAATGAAAGGAGCTCTGGCAGCATAGTGGTTACGAATCGGGCTGCTAACCTCAAGATGGGCAGTTTGAAACTTCCAGCCCTTCCGCGGGAGAACAATGAGGCTTTCTGCTCCCGTAAGAGTTACATCCTTGGAAACCCTGTGCAGGGGTTTTTTCTGACTATGAGTCGGAACCAATTCCACGGTACTAACAACAACAACAACAACAACAACAACAAGAGCTATGAAATAAAGTTCTGAAAAGGTAACTAAACTGTGATAATGATATAACCTATGAAACGACTATGCCATGATTGTTGTTGTTGTTGTTAAGTACTATTGAGTTGGTTCCGATCATAGCGAACCTGTATAGAGTTTCCAAGGAGCAGCTGGTAGTTATGAACTGGAAACCTTGTGGTTAGAAGTCCAGTGTTTATCCTACAGTGCCATACTAGGACTCCATACTATGATCAGGAGTCAATAAAGATAAAAACAGGAATAAAAAAGCTGTTTTGTGGTGCTGTGGGTTAATGCGCCAGGCTGCAAATCCATTTGAACTGCAAGATTGGTGGTTCAAGCTCAGAAACCCTAAACAGGGTCGCTATGAGTCAGAACAGACTTGACGGCACTCAACAACAACAACATGATGTAAATAGTTGACAATAAGCAAATACATTGATAATAAGGTAGAAATTTGAGACATATGCTTAAAAATTTTGGGAAAATATTAACCTTTATTACACAAGAAAAACATACTGTCCAATTTCAGTAGGTTTTTTCTTTTCTTCCTTGTTCTACTCTTAAAATAATGAACATGAGAAAAGAAAGACTATGGGCTTTCTTTATTCTTCCAAGACTTTAATTAAACTGAAAACAAATTATTAGAAAAGTCACTACTGGTCTACCAGTTTGTTGTATTGTGGTGGCTTGTGTGTTGTTGGAATGTTGGAAGCTATAACGTTGGTATTGTAAATATCATCAGGGTCACCCATCATGGACAGGTTTCAACTCATAGCAAATCTAATCATGGAGATGAGTACTTTATATTGGCTCTCATCATGGAGGATTGGCATGTCTTAACTTCCAAACCACTGAAAACTATGGCTCAGCCAAGTTGACACAAAACCTTAATTATCACAGTCATATGGCTACTAAAATGGCAAAGTTGGAATTTGTCTCCAACCAAATTGTGTATTTTCTTAAACTATCCAACCCTTAAAACATGTAGGATTGAAAGCAGTGTTTCAAGTATATACTTGTACACCAATATTCATTGCAGTATTATTCACAAGAGCCAAAAGATGAAAATAACCCAAGTGTCTATCAAATGATGACTGAATAAAAGTGTAACCCATAAAAAACAAAACAAAGAAAAATAACTACAAAATCATATTAATTGGTGTAGAAAAAACACTTGATAAAATCCAACACCCTTTCCTGAAGAAAACTGTCAGCAAAATAGGAATATAATGGAAAATCTTCAATATAAATAAAGGCATAGACACAAAAACCAACAGCCAACATTATTGTCAATAGAGAGAGATTGAAAACATTCTCTTGAGAAAAGTAACCAGATTTGGATACCCTTTATCGCCACTTTTCTCAACATTGTACTAGAAATCCTGGCCAGAGTAATAACATAAGAAAGGAAATAAAAGGTGATCAAATAGATAAACAAGTAAAACTATCCTTATTTCTAGATGATATGATCCTATACATAGAAATTTTCAAAGATTCTATTAGAAAGCTACAGGAATTAATGGAAAGATTCAGCAAAATAGCAAGGTACCAGATCAACGTACAAAAACCAGATTCCTCTACACTAACAAAGAACTCTGAAAAGGAAATCAGAAAAACAATACCATTTACAATAGCCACCAAACCAAAAACCAGATCCACTGCCACTGAGTTAATTCTGATTTATAGCAACTTTACAGGACACAGTAGACTTGCCCCAGGGTTTCCAAGGCTGTAAACTTTTATAGAAGCAGACCTCTCCATCTTTCTCCTGCAGAGAGGCTGGTAGGCTTAAACCACCAAACTTTCAGTTAGCAGATGAGTGCTTAATTACTCACTGCATCACTAAGACGCCTTACAATTGCCACCAAAAAGATGAAATACTTAGAAATAAACCTAACCAGGGTTTAAAAGACTCATATAAAGAAAACTACATCGTTACATCAAGGAGCAAACCTATCCCCTCTGTACACAGGGTTGATAGGCTGGGCAACTTAGACCTTGGTTAAAAATAAAATGGTGGGGGTGGGGGGTAGGGCAGCATTGGGGGAGGCCTATAAAGGCATGAAGTGACTGATTTGCAAGTTTTCAAAAGGGAGTTTAGTTTCAGAGTGTGCAGGGGAAGGTAGAATCCCCACTGAATAGCTTTCATCTTGTCTAGATGAGTCTGGTGAAAGGAGATGGGATAAGATTCTTATGATCCAATAGTGAGTAATTGTTATCATAATTAATTGCAATTGTCACAATTGTAAAGGTAGAAGTTTTGTAACATAAAGTAGGGAGTGTTCATCTTACTTTCCAGGAACAGAGGACCCTAGGACCATCAAGAGAGAAGAGCACAGTGGAATGTGGGACCCTATCCAGAGAAGCAGTGACACCAGAGATGGAGGCAGAGATGGTGACATGGAGAGAGGGAGCAGCTGAGGACTTTAGACTCATGGAAAGAGAAAGGCTGTGTGCTGGTGGCCAGGAGGCAGGCTTGCAGAATGTGTCCTTTGGTTGTTTAAATTATTTTATATTCCTGAATGTGTTTGTGTACATAAAAAATTAATTAAAAAAATTTAAATCCCCAAAACCCAGAGGGAATAGAAGCAAATATTGTTGAATGGTGATGCATGGAGGGTACTGTAATCATGGGAATGAAATGAAATATGATAGGATGAGTGCAAAACTGATGTTTTCCCATATAAACTATCATTCAATTCACAATAAAAGCTTTAAATAAAACAAGGTAGAAAAGAAAACTACAACCACTACTGTAAGAAACCAAGAGATCTACATAAATAGGAAAGCATACCATGCTAATGGATAGGAAGACAATATTAAAAAATGACAATAGTACCCAAAATTACCTATAGATATAATGCAACCCCAATCCAGATACCATCAACATTCTTTAAAAAGATGGAAAAACTAACTAATCACCAACTTTATATGGAAAGGAAAATGACACTAGATAGGCAAAACATTACAGAAAAAGAACAAAATAGGAAACTTCACACATTCCCATCTCAAAACCTACTATACAGCCATGATAGGCATACTGCTTGGTACTACTAAAATAACAGCATATAGATCAAAGAAACGGAATTGAGAACCTAGAAGAAAATCCATCCACCTTTGGACAGCTGACCTTTGACAAAGGGCTGAAATACATTAAATTGGGAAGAGATAGTCTCTTTAACTAATGTTATTGTTATTATTAAGTGTCATCAAGTCATTTCTGACTCATATTGACCCTGTATAAGGTTTTCAAGGAGTTGTTCCTGAGTTTAAATTGGCAACTTTGCAATTCAAATCCACCTTGTAGTTGAATGCTTATTCTTCAGCATGACACTACCAGGACTCCCTTTAATAAATGGTGCTGGCAAAACCTAATATATATTTGAAGAAAAATGAAACAGGATGCCTACTTCATACCATATACAAAGACCAACTGAACATGGATCAAAAACTTAAATGAAACATCTAAAATTGTAAGTATCATGAAAAAAAAAAAAAAGAGCCAACTTAGAAACCCTACTTTATGGCATAAGTGTCTATCAAATGTACAAAAAGTTCACAAACAGCAGACAATAAACTAGAGAATGGGGACCTCCTAAAAATTAAGCACTTATGTGCATCAAAAATTTCTCTAAAAGAATAAAAAGAGAACCTACAGAATGTGAAAAATGTTTTGGCAATGGCATATATCAAAAGGGACTAATCTCTAAAATTTATACAAAACTACAGCAGCTCAACAAAAAAGTCAAACAATCTAATTAAAAAATAGGTGGAGAACATGAACAGACACTTTACAAAAGAAGACATTCAGGAAGACAACAAACAAATACATGAAGAGATGTTAGTGATCATTAGCCATTGTTATTGGTGTTTGTTAAGTGCTGCCAAGTTGGTTCCAACTCCTAGTGACTCTGAATAGGGTGTTTGAGGCACTGTTGGTGGGTTTGAACTGCCAGCCTTGCTTATCCTACTGTGTCACACCAGGACACGTATTGTTGGTGGTTGTGTGCTGTGAAGTCAGTTCTGAGTCATAGTGACCCTGTACAAGGTTTCTGAGACTGTAAATCTTTACGTGAGCAGAAAGCCTCATCTTTTTCCTGTGGAGTGGCT
>NW_006408894.1:2027030-2028323 GCF_000296735.1 Chrysochloris asiatica | reverse complement strand
AATATTCTGCTCCAACTCCATGACTCAAATGAATCAATTCTTCTATGGTCTTCCTTATTCACTGCCCCACTTTCACATGTGTATGAGGTTATTGAAAATACCAGGGTTTGTGCCAGGTGCACCTTAGTCCTCAAACTGACCACTTTGCTCTTCAATATTTTAAAGAGGTTTTGGGTAGTAGATTTGCCTAATGCCATACATCGTTTGATATCTTGACTGTTGCTTCCGTGAGTATCAATGGTTGATCCGTGCAATAATAACAAACAATAATTTATAAGTGGTTACATAGTTAAGGTACATAAGCTGAACAGGTGTGGGATGGTGTATGGGAAATACACCAATGAACATATATAGGTTTGGCAGAGATTATTTCTAGGCATGTATTTATGTGTACTGCAAGTATTTCTGGGTATATAGTACTTTATATGGTGTGGTGCTATGGGTTAATGCACTGTTCTGCAAAGTTGGTTTGAACTGCAAGGTCGGCAGTTTGAACTCAACATTTGCTCCTTGGAAACCCTATGCAGCGTCACTGTGGGTCGAAACTGACTTGACGGCACTTAACAATAACATAGGTAGCAAAGATATGAAAATTTCTTAGCCATAGTCAAACACTTTGAGGGACTGAGGGACTGGATTTAGCATTTAGGACCATAGTCCCAAGAGTCATCTATGTCAGTTGGCATGACATTGTCAATAAAGACAATGTTTTATATCTTATTTAGTGAGTAGTGACTGGGGTCTTAAAATTTTGCAAGTTGCCAACTAGAATATATCTACTGATCTTTCACAGTCTGGAGCAAAGAAGAAAGTCAAAGACTCAAGGAAACAATTAGTTCAAAGAACTAGGGACTACAGGAACCACAGCTTTTACTAATCTAAAACCGGAAGAACTAGATGGAACTCTGTTAGCGCTACCAACCACTCTGATTGGGATCACAATAGAAGACACTAGACAGAGTGGGAGGAAAATGTAGAAAAGAAAAAAAAAGTTCAGATTTACTCATCTGATGAAGACTGGTGTATCGCCCTTAGAGACCCTTCAGAAATTAATCCACTCTCAGAGATCCCCATTCAGCCAAACAATAGACAGGCCTATAAAGAATCCCCATAAGGAAGGTGCTGAGCTCTGGTAGCGTAGTGGTTACGAATCGGGCTGCAAACCTTAAGGTCAGCGGTTCGACACTACCAGACGCTCCACGGGAGAAAGATGAGGCTTTCTACTCCCGTAAGGATTTACACCCTTGGAAACCCTGTACAGGGTCGCTAAGGGTCGGAACTGACTTGACGGCA
>NW_006408894.1:2024688-2026387 GCF_000296735.1 Chrysochloris asiatica | reverse complement strand
ATATATATATATATGCCACCTTTTATATATGCCATATATATATGCATCCTGGTGTGGCACTGTAGGATAAGCACTGGATTGCTGACCGCAAGGCACAAGGTTAGTGGTTGAAACCCATCAGCTGCTCCTTGGAAACCCTATACAGGGTTGCTATGAATCAGAACCGACTCTATGATACTTAAGACTCATAGCAACCCTGTACATGGTTTCCAAGGAGTAGCTGATGGTTTGAACTTCCGACCTTGTGGTTTGAAGTCCAGTGCTGATCCTACAGTGCCACAACAGAAGTTCATATATCAGTAATTATCAATGCATCTTGATTGCATGTTCAATCAATTTCAAACTGAAGATGTTAGAATTCTTCAATTTTATCATTATTTGCTTTAGTGGTTGATGGGTAAATGTGAAAAATAGTTGTAGTAACTGGTCTTTCTTGTAGACATATGGATATTATCCTATCACAGACAACATTGCATGTCAATGCTATGGAGCAGTGGTTCAAGCTCTCCAGCTGTTTCTTGGAAACCCTAAACAGGGTCACTATGAGTCAGAACTACTCGATGACACCTAACAATAACAACAATAGTTAGTTAAGCAATTATGCCCCTGAAGACTGGAATTTTTAACTATCTGTAGTGACAGGAAATTAAAAAATTTCTAATCTTTGTGTATTGATATTGAAAATAAAATAAAAATGAATACAATAGAAATTAAATTTCAAAAGCCATGCAAAATGGTTTAGAAGTCCAATGAAAAATTATTATTAGATTCAGCAAGCATGTAATTACTCTGCCAAATGACTCTTTTAAATGCTTACTCTTAGTTTCTGTAAAATCTTGTATCAGCTTGTGGAACACTCTTTGAGTAGCCTTACTCTAGGATTTCTCAAGGATTTTCGGATCATTTCTTCCATCCCTTCCACTCACCTCTATTGTCTCTATCCTGGGTGTTCAGATGTTCCCTTACGTTAAGCAGTATGCTTTAAAGAGGGTCAGAGATGGAATCTTATTTACTGCTGTATGTCCACTATTCAACACACTGCCAAGCAAGGAGTTTGTTAAACTGTTGTACTCACTGAATCTTTATTGGGTGATCATGTCTGAAGGAAGGGAAGGTCCCTTAGTTTATTTGGGGCCTTTGCTATGGAATTGGTATCTTAAGGATAATCCATTGGGCTGATTCCTCTTCTGGAAGTTTAGCTCTTGCAGATGAAACTCTCATCCTCTTTTTATTAAAGCTTTCCTCTTTCCAATGAGTCCTCCTATCCAAAGTATGAAGATGGCATAAAACCAGGCAACATTTTGTCCTATTATGAATAAGAACACAGTCAATTAAATAATAACTTTTGTTGTTAGATGCCATGAGACAGAGTCAATTAAATGGCAACTAACAACCACGCATCCTCTCTTAGATGGGGAGACAGCTGTACTAACATCAGGAAAGTTTCAGGCACTCAGTCTTACAAAATTCTTTTAAGTAACCACTGGGAAGATATCCAGCTCTTCCAAGCTCTCTTCTCTCTCTGTCAGTAGGATTGCTTTCCCATCTTACAAGTTGATTCATTTGAGGTGGCTTCAAAAAGTTCATGGACACATTTGTGCGCTCTCTCTCTTTTTAAAAACATTTTATTGTGAATTGAGTGAAGTTTTACAGAGCAGATCATCAGTTTTACATTCAGCAAATCTTTGCTTCATTACAA
>NW_006408894.1:2010507-2022028 GCF_000296735.1 Chrysochloris asiatica | reverse complement strand
AACCAGGAAGCAATGGATTTCTTGCTTCTGCCACAAACTCCCCAGCTGTAAGTCTTCCAACCTTCTAAATATTCCTTTATATGTGGTTCAGAGTACTGGGACCATTCCCTGAGGCTTCTTGGTCCTGTATTCTGTGTTGTTCTTGGCAGAGCTCGTCACTACACTTCTACCCGATCCGCCATCTTTTTCCGGAAGTCTGATTACTTCTTTTTATTAAGAAAATCTTTTCTTAACCTTCTACAACATTGGTCTCATACAATATTAGTTATTTTGTGATTAACTAATTTCACTCAGCATGATGTCCTCTAGGTTCTAGCATGTTGTGAGGTATTTTGCAGATTCATCGCTATTCTTCAATGTTGCATAGTCTTCCGTTATGTTTACCAAAGTTTAACTTCTGCTGGTGATCTGTTAGGCTGTGTCTCTTTTTTTTTATGTGTCAGCATATTGTAGGATTCTGTTTTCTTATCCATTCTGCTCTCTGTCTATTGATTGGTGTATTTAATCCATTTACATTCATTGTAATTATCAATAGGTATGAATTGATTTTTGTTGTTTTGCTGTGTGTTTTTTTGTGGTGTTGCTAGTTTCTTTGTTTCACATAATTTCCTGTGCTGAGTTCATTTTGTTTGCAGATTTTCTTTAATTTCTTCACTTCTGTTAATAATATTCACTAAATCTTTCCGTTTTCTTTCTTCAAAAATTTTTGATGTGCAGGTGTATTAATTTTCTTTAAGATTACCCGGCAATTTATTAAGTTTTTTCCCTATTTAAAACAGTTTGTTGAAATCTACTTGACTTCCTCACCACTTGGAATTTCTGTTACTATACTATTCCTTCTTTTTGCTTTGTTGTTGACTTCATTATAAATTGACATCTCTGGTTTCCTATTTTAAGTCTTGCAGGTTTGTTTTACTTTAAATATTTCTAAATCTGGATTCAGTTCTGGGTGTAGTTGTTTTCTGCTTTTGTTGGTTCTTAGTCTAAAGAACACCCTTTAGCATTTTTTGTAAAGTTGGTCTAGTCATTGTAAATTCCTCTAATTTCGGATCATAAGGAAATGTCCTAATTTTGCCGTCGCATTTGAGGGACAGCTTTGCTGGATGTATGAGTCTTGGTTGGCAATTAATTTTCATTCAGAATTTTGCATATGGCATCCAATTGTCTTTTTGCTTGTATCATTTTTGCTGAGAAATTAGAGCTTAGTCTTATTGGTTCTCCTTTGTAGGTAACTCTTCATTTTTCCTGAGCTGCTATCAGGATTCTTTCCTTGTCTTTGATTTTGGAAATTTTGATTTTGACAAGTCTTGCTTCACCTGGTTTGGCACCATGGACCATATGGAATAACCGCAGAAATTCCTTTACTAACCTTTCTTTTGAATATGGTATGCTTTCACTTGTTCAGAATATGAAAATACTCTGTGTTATTTATGCTGTTCATCAACTTTCTTCTGCCTTTTCAACCACTAGGTCTCCTTCATCCCTTCCCTATTGGTTTTTCCAATTCCTCCCTTTAGCCTAACTATCCAAAGTTTCAAGCTTTATTTTTACCTTGAAAGAATTAAATTTCTTGCCCCCAGTTTATAAACGATTAAATTCCTACAGGAAATATTGGCATATTTTTATAGCATCTTTAGAATGTAATTGCATTTCCAGGGAGGATTCACCCCAAACCAACAATAATCTTTTGGAAAGGATTTATTTTTTAGTTACTCAGTATAGGAAAGAAGAGAGTGGGAAGTTTGAAGATGAAAAGCAAAGTGTAAAGAAAAATTGGTCATGTTAATAAACTAGTAGAGTCTATTGAGAGAAGTGTCTAGATGATCAGAAGTGCATCCAACAACTGGTAAGGAAGGAGGACACTTCTACTTGGTTGAAGGTACTGGGCGAAAACATCATTGTTGTTAGCTTCCATCGACTTATCTCCTAACTAATGGTGACACCATACACAACAGAACAAAATGCTGTAGAGGAGTGAGTCATCACCATGATTACTTAAGACTCAGATTGTGTTCCATTGACTGGTTTTCAGAAGTAGATCACCAGGTCTTTTTTGCTAGTGCATCTTAATCTGGAAGTCCTGAAAAAACTTGTTTGACATCATAGCAACACGTCTCCATTTATAGATAGTTGTACTTGATGTACATTGACTAAGAATTGAATCCTGGTCCCTTACATGGAAGGCAAACATTTTATTGCTGAATTGTCTAGAGCTGGTTAGCTCAGAGATAAGAGGAATCCAAACTGGCTACATGGTACTTTCTGTGGTTATATTTTATTACACTAGCATAAAATACACAAATTCTAAGAAAATAACATGGAAAGGCAGGTAGCAAATATTCTGATGTGTAGGTGTTTTTAAGACAAATAAAGTAAAGTTAATTGCCTCCATCTCCTTTTGTTTACAGGGGCATGGCTTGAAAAATTCTAGCTGCCTCTATCCTGAAGTTTGGTTGGAAACATCTTTCGTATCTACAGCCTTACCTCCATAATCTTTAGTGCATTAGTTCACCCTTGAGAAATAATTATACATGGGTCACCTATACTTTGCAGGTTCCTAGAGTCAGTTGGTATCAATCTTAGGGAAGTAATTTAGCAAAAATCTTTACTAGGTTTGTGACCAATATTTCTACTTCTTGACCTTTTGCCTTGAAATCAATATAAAATATGAAAAAAGCATAATTTTATATATGTAAAAAGTAAAACTATTTTTATAATCAAAATTAGAAAAAATGGAAACAAGGGAATGATTAAAGTACTATATATGAATGCAATATTATAAAAATATTATAAATATTTTTATATTATAAAGACTCTCTCAAAAATGTATGATGATAGAGGGGATTATGATAATTGTAATGAAACTGATTTGTTGAATGTAAAATTGATGATTTGCCTTGTGAACTTTCATGCAATCCACAATAAAAACCTTAAAAAGAAAAAATCTATGGTGACAGGAAAAAAAAAAGTATGAGGATAGAAAATTATAATATAAAATAATATATACAATATGATTGCTGTTGTTAAGTGCTGTTAAGTTAGCTCTGACTAAGTGACCCTGTATAGGGTTGGGTTTGAATTTCTGACCTTGTGATTAGCAGTCCATTGCTTATCCTATAGCACCACAGGAGAATCCCACAACATAGATACAAATGTGTAAAATTGCAAAGAAGGAACTGAAAGAATATATAACAAAACTTTAATGATGGCTGTTTGGGGAAATGTGGGGTTGTGGGGGAATTTTTGCTAAATTTTATGTACTTTTTAGTAATTCCTAAAATTTTTCTAAGATATTTATATTACTTTCACACGGACAGATTGAAGCATTATTTTCACAACTGCTGTTGTGAAATGAGTGGTTTATGGTGAGGAAAGAATTCTCTTTCACAGTGTAGTTGAATTATAGGGCAGAGACTGGCTTATGTCTGAGAGAGAAAACAGCACTGAACACTCCCTGTTGTCACTGAGAAACAGTATCCTTTTTTCATCCTGTTTGGATTGGGAAAATCATCAAGAGATTCATATTACTCCTAAGAAAACAGGGAAATTTTGTACAGATTTTCCCCCAAAAAAGAGAAGATAGAAAGTGTTTGCTTTTTATGTTGTGTTCCTTTTCAAATGCCCTGCAACATTGTGACTCTCAATAACCTCATTTGCATTATTCAGATGCTGGAATAACTGGATGTGACCATTTGAACTATGAGTGATGAAGACCTGACTTCTCTACCTACCCAGACAATAGTACTGTTTGAACTGGCAGTTAATCACAGTTTAAAAGTGACTTATCTGTAATGTACAATATGACTAATTTAGCAGCTAAGCAGTTTCGTTGTGATCTTGGTGTCAGAATTCCTGTCACCTATCCAACATTTAAGTCATATTGCATAATTGTAGGGTGACATCACTGTGCTACAAGATTATTGGCTGAAGAAAAGGAAAAAAAAATTCCTGGACTGTAAGCCTTTCCGGTATCTGAACGAACGACTTGTCCTGTTACTGCAGTGCAGCCAGAGACCAAAGAAAAAATGTGCTGTGAAGTGGCTTGGTTTTGGTGTGTCATTGTGAGCTTCTGAGTCTATAGTGCATAGGATCCTGTGGGAGAATCTCCATCGTGCCTAATTATGGGCTCTCATCCCTTTGTGGGGGACTCCCCAGTGCCAGTCATTAAGGTGTGGGTGAAAGAGTTGGAGACAAAAGCACACTTGTGTAATGAGGGCATTTAATGTTTCTGAGAACTTTACAGCCTTCTCTTTGGAGTAAAGAGTTTGAAATGCAGCTCACCATCTGCTATACACATAGACTCTGAAGAGGTGGTCAGCTGGGACCCAGTTAAAAACCTTTTATGGCTGAAAGTCTGGCTTATCTCCAAGGGAGCTGGTAGTCTAAGTTAAACACCATGGGATATAGAAGCTTTAACATTGTTTATGTAATTGTGTAAAACATCAGGATTTTAAATGATTCACAGAACTATCTAGACACTGGAACAATGGCTGATTAGAACAAGCACCAGCATTTTACATATATTAATTCATTCAATCTTACGAAGTAGAATTTTGTTATCCCCAATTTACAGATGAGAGAATCAAGACTCTGAAGTTATATAATTAGTAAAGCGTGAGCTCAGGATCTGAACCCAGGTAGTTCAGCTCCATAGCACAGTCATAATGTTGCTCTCCACTGCAACTTTTAAAACAACAAAAAATACAAATATTACTTCCATTTATTTAATGCTCTTTGTGGCACAGCCCCTATATTATAACCACGATATTCTTTCAACTCTATGAGATAGAAATTGCTATTATTGAAGACTAGGAAAGTGAGGCACAGGAAAAAAAAAAAGTCACAGGGAGATTTTGCAAGGATTCAAACCCAGGAAAATTTAGATACAGACTCCATGCTTTAAACCACCACGCTATTCTGCTTTTCCTTGTTGTTAAGTGACGTCGAGTTGGTTCCTACTCATAGTGAATTTGTATAGGGTTTCCAAGCTGCCTACCTTTTGTTTTGATGTCCAGTCTTACGTTATAGAGCCAGCAAGCTCACCTGCTATTCATACCTATAAAAAGCCTCATCTTTCTCCTGCAGAACTGCTGGTGGGCGCAAACCGCTGACCTTGTGTTTTGCAGCCCAGTGCTTATTCATTAGCTAACTTTTATTATGCACCTACTATTGTGAAATCCTGGTGTGGTACTGTGGGTTAATGAGCTGGACTGCAAAGTCAGCTGTTCAAGCTCACCAGCAGTTCCTTGGGAACCCTATATCATCTTGGTTCGGGTCTCCCTCATCTTCAAAGTGTCAGGACTGGTGAAGAAATGCCAGAGGGTCCTGGAAGTTAGCAGTCACCTATAGGTGTGGTCTGATTGAAGGGTAGCCTTTCTTGAGTGCCTTCTCTCCATTTGTGGAGTCTAGGGGATATCCTGGTGTGATCAGACTCCCCTCTCTCCCTTCAGTTCCCTTTCACTTTTCATTCTGCTCATTATTTCCCAAACTGTATGCCTCTGTTTTCCTTCAGTTAGTACAGAGCCTCTGACATGCTCAGTTCTGCACACCCCCATCCCTCCTCCCATTTTGTAGCACATATTCAGTTCTCTGGAATGCAGCCATCCATAAGCTTGACACACATTTTCAGAGGACTTTAGAAATACATGTGATTAGTAGATTTAATTTTGTTAAAGAACCATATCAACATTGTACATGCGCAACTCCGCTAATTTCACAATATGGAAGTCCTGTCTTCAAAATTGTAATCATTTATGTGAATCTGAAATCACAATAAAAATCCAAAGCACACTAAAAAGCAAATCAAAACAAAATGATTGAAAAGTAGTTTGAATCTTACAAAAGTATTTACACCAGAGTTTTCAAAAGAACTCCTCTAGTGAATGTAAACTCTTATTCTTTTAAAGGAAATCAAATGTATCCATTTATTCATTTAAGAAATATTTATTTGGGAAGAGCTAGAGAGCAAAAATATGTGTGGCTTGTCCTTATGTACTTAAATACTTAAAACACAAAATCAAATGTCACTAAAAGTGAAACACATTGATAGATAGGGTTGGGCCAATGAGAAAGCAAGCAAGTTCTAGAAGGAGTGATAAGGAGAGCTTTTGAAACAGGAAAGACCTGGCTGGAACTAGGAGAACTGGTAGAATTGCAATAGGTTGAGATTAAATGTAAAATAAAGGGCAATTCATATACGGAAATTGTTGTTGTTGTTAGCTGCTGTTGGGTCAGACCCTGACTCATGGGGGCCCCATGTATACCAGGATCAATATATTGTGATCCACAGGATCTTAACTATCTTAACTAGTGTGAGACAAAATGACAAGACAAGGGGACAAGATCATGAATCCCTCTCTAAGATATACAGCAATTAAGTAATGTGAGAATCTTCTATAAAAATTAATAGCAATGGTCAGTTACTGGCTTTATACTGAAGAATAGAATGTAATGGGAATGTGTGTTTAATTTCCAGATAAAGAAAAGGGAAATCTTAACATATTGAACTGCTATAAGCTGGCCACTCTTTGGACCCATGAATCTTTCTTTAATGAAGACAGATGCAAACTCATGTTGTAAATAGATTGTCAGTTCCACTCATAGCAACACTGTCTAGGGTTTTCTAGGAGTGGCTGGGGGGTTTGAATTGATGACCTTGTGGTTCAAACCTACCTTATAGACCAGTGCTTATTCTATAGCACCACACAAGGACTCCTAAAGAACTAAATAGCACCTAGAAAATGTGCTCATCTAAAACTCACTCTGGTAAATCTCAGTGGACAGTCCACTCCTGGGTCACCGACCTTCGGAATGACTTCAGCTAAGGCACCCCATCTTCCCTGGTCCTTTTATTCAGACAGGGGGAAGCAATGCTTGGAAACATTTCTCAAGTGCTGTTTGTGTTTCTAATCACTGTCTGTTGTTGTTGTTAAATGCCGTCGAGTAGGTTCCGACCCATAGCGACCTTGTACAGGGTTTCCGAGGGTGTAAATCTTTACGGGAGTAGAAAGCCTCATCTTTCTCCCGCTGAGCGGCTGGTAGTTTTGAAACTCTGACCTTAAGGTTCACAGCCTGATTCGTAACCACTACGCTACCATAACCAAGACTGTCTTATGATAAATGGGTCCATTTTGGTACTTTTGTCACCTAGTACTTTGGGATATGGTCCAGAGGAGGTCATGCTATTCATTCATTCATTATTCATCCAGACATTGAATGAGTGCCTACTGTGTTAGCCAGCCTCCAAGGTGGCTCCCAATAATTCCTGCATACAGGTATTCATGCCTTGTGTAATGCCCATCCACATTATTGGTCTGTGTAATTAATAAACTACGTCAGAAGTGTTGGTATGTCACCTCAGATGGTATGTCTGAGTTAGAATATAGATAGAATTATGACTTCTGCTCTGTTCTCTTTCTTAGATCTCTTGCTCTGGGACAAGTCAGCTACCATGCCATAAAGATACTCAGCAGTCTATGGATAGACACATGTGGTGATGGATTGAAACTCTCTACCAGCCTCCAGAAAGGAACTAAGACCTCTGTCAATAGTTATGTGGACAAGTCACCTTGGAAGCAGATTCTTCAGTCCCAGTTAAGCCTTGGGTAACTGCAGCCCTGACTAACACTTAATTTAAGTTGTATGAAAGGCTGTGAGCCAGAACCCACTCATTTAAATTGCTTTTGGGTTCCTGATGCTCAGTAACTCGCTGAGATAATAAATTGCTTTAAGCTATTATTTTTGGGGATAATTTGTTACACAGCAATACATAACAAATACATCTACCATTTG
Source organism: Chrysochloris asiatica (assembly GCF_000296735.1). NCBI lineage: Eukaryota > Metazoa > Chordata > Mammalia > Afrosoricida > Chrysochloridae > Chrysochloris > Chrysochloris asiatica. The sequence goes on along the minus strand of NW_006408894.1, from coordinate 2,014,237 downwards.
GCTATTTCTGTGCCAGGGACTGGGAATGAATATGGCTCAGACTTTGTCATCTAAAAGCTAAGAGTCCTCAGAAAACAACAGATATGTAAGCACCTACTAACAACACAATACAATACAATGATACAAGGGAATAGCCTACTGAATGTTTAAGGAGGCAGAAAATAAAGCAATTAACTCTAGTCGAAGAGGAATAAAGGGCCAAAAAAAGCCTTTACACACAGACATTTGGGGATTAGTCAGTCTCCAAGAAAAATCAGGAATTTTCCAGGCAAAGAAGAGAAAATTGTGCATGTAAAGACCCAGAGGCGAAAGACCTATGACTTATTTTAGAGAAAGCACTCAATTTCATACAGCTGTGACTTAGAACTCACGTGGGGGTTCCTAGATAGGGAAGATGGATTTTTTTCTAAGATGTAGGAAAACATTGACAGATTTAAAGTGTGGGAATGGCATAACGAGATAAAATTTTAGACTCACAGCTATTGTGGAATTCTCTAGAAGGACCTGTTAGGACTGGAGGCAAGTAGGGTCATATAGAAAATTATTTGGTTCTTCCCAGGAGTTTCTCACTAATTGTAATATCCATTAATAATTTTTATGTGAAATAGTTATTACTGTGATGTTTGCCAAATGGTAAAAAATCAAGAGATTTTTGCGTGATTGTTCACGATTTCTTTGATACTCTAAATTTAAAAAAAATGGAACAAGCCATGTTCCCCTTCCCTTGTGTGTGGGCTATACTTAGTTAGAATATGATAGAAGTGACAATATGTGACTTGTGAGACAAAGTCATACATAGCATTGTGATTTCCTTCTTGCTCTCTCTTGGGTCACTCATTTGATCTGCGGAAGTCAGTTGCCATATCATGAAGACACTCAAGCAGCCCCATGAAGAGGTCCATGTGGAGAGGAACTGAGGCCTTCTGCCAACAGCCAGCACTAACTTGTAGGTATGTGAGTGAATCTTCCAGTCCCAGATAAGCCTTCAGATGACTCCTGCCCTGGCTGACATCTTGACTGAACCACCCAGCTAAGGCACTCCCAGATTCCTGACCTACAGGAATGGGTGTGTAAGATAATACATGTTGATTATTTCAAATTTTTGGTATCATTTGTTATATAGCAATAGATTAATGTTGGTATGTAGTCTACGTTGGTAGGTCAGAAAGAAATGATAGCAATCAAGTTTTATTGACTTATAGTGACCCTGTATAGGTTTTCTAAGGTTGCAAATCTTTTGGAGAGCAGAAAGCCTCATCTTTCTTTGGCAGAGCAGCTGGTGGACTCGAACTGGTGACCTTGTATCCCAGTTTAGTGTTTACTAGCCAAAATCCTGTGGAAAATTTAAAACCTGGGCTCAGGTAGAAATAGACAAGATAGTTTTCATAAGAAATTTGGAAATGAACAAGAAAGGATGTTGTTTTTGTTGTTAATTGCCATCAAGTCCAATTTATAGCAACCTGGTGTAGGGTTTCTGAGGAGCAGCTGGTAGGATTGAACTGCTGACCTTGTGATTTGCAGTCCAGTGCTGATCTTACAGCATCACACCAGGAGTCCAAATGATAATGTTTAGTACATATAGGAAAGACTGCATGAACAAATAGAACATGGGATAAGAATGCATACTGAGAATGAGATCTTATAAGTTACCTACCATATCAGCTAAAATGAACAATTCTGATATTACCAGGTATTGGGAACTCTTGTACACTGCTACTCAGAGCATAAATTGATACACTCCATTTTTTTTTTTTTCAAGTTTTTATTGTGAATTGAGTGAAAATTTACAGGGCAGATTCTCAGTTTTACATTCAATAAACCATAGTTTGTATCATTGTAATGATTACAATTCCCTCCATGTACCATAGGTTGACAATATTTACCTCTATTCCCCCCCTCTTTTTTAATGTAAATATGTTGTTGTTAAGTGCCATCGAGTCAGTTCCAACCCATAGCGACCCTGTATAGGGTTTCCAAGGAGTGGCTGGTGAGCTTGAACTGCCAACTTTGCAGTTAAAATGGCTTTGTGTCTGGCGCATTAACCCACAGTGCCACATCAGGACTCTTATGTACATATACAAAACAGAAAATATATATTCATTTAAGTGTCCAAATGGCACACTTTACAAGCCAGCCTCCTGCCCACACAGCCTTTCTCAGGCCAAGGCCTAGAGTCCTCAGCTGCTCTATGTCTTTATGCCATCTCTGCTGTCACTGCTTTTCTAGTTAGGATCCCATGCTCCACTCATGTTCTTCCCTCTTGCTGGTCCTAGGGCTCTCTGTTCCTGAAATGGAAGATTATCTACTCCTCCCTTTTAGTTACACTTCTATATCTGTGAAATCACTAGCAGGTTTCTGTAGTGGGAGTGGACTCTTGTTTCTCTCTCCACTCACTCCCATTCAAAATGGTTGTGGTGGAACACATTGGCCACTCCCAATTGGAAAATACTCTTTTCTGGTTTCTGTTCCAATTCTTTCTCCCAAAAAGCACTCGATCCACTTATTAATGCCTTTTTCTGATCAGAGTTCTGAATCTGTTTTACCTGGTTTTCAGAGTTTTTGCTGAGGAGGGTCTTCACAGCCTTTTCTGCCTAGTCTACCAGCAAGCCCTGACTTGATACACTCCTTTAAGAGAATAATTTAATATTATCTAGTAAAAGTGAAGAGTCCTTGCGTGGTGCTGCAGGATAATGTGCTGGACTGACTTCAAGGTTGGTTTGAACTGCAGGTTGGTGGTTCAAATTCACTAGCTGCTCCTTGGAAACCCTTTACAAGGTTGCTATGAATGGGAACTGACTTGGTGGCACTTAAAACAACAACAAGAAGAAAAATGAAAATACACATATCTACAGGCTAGTATATCAGAATCTTACTTGTAGGCATACACACCTTAGAAATATGTACATATGTGCATCAAGAGATGGATATGAATGTCCTTAACAGTATGAGTAGGAACTGACTCCACAGCACATAACCACCACCAACAGTATTACTCATACATAATAGCTTCAAACTGGAAACAGCCCAAGTATCCATCAATATGTAAACAAATTATGGAATATTCATTCATCACAAAACTATATATAAATGAAAACCAATAAATTATAGCTACAGGTAATATAATGTGGATGAATTTTGAAAGCATAATGTCTAGTGGAAAGGATTTGATACAAAGAAATATAAATTACATGATTCTATTTGCATGTAAATTTATGGATTTCAAAAGAAGGCAAAATTAAACTATTTAATTTAAGGATGTGTACTTAGGAGATAAAGCTATAAGGAAAATTCAGAAAGTTGGATACCGTAAAAGTCAGAATAATGGTTTATCCAGAGCAGAATAAACAGGTTATGGTTGGGAAGGGGTCATGGGTGGGGACCTCCAGAGGTGTTTACAATGTGTTGTGTGCGTTTTCTTTAAAATTTATTCTTTTTTTTTTTCTAAATGTATTGAAAAATTTATATTTAAAATTAGCCAGCTGGACTCAGTTTAGATGATCCCAATTTTGTTGACAACATCCAAAGCATCATAGTCAGGAGCCAGTGGAACATACGCCTTCTTTTCTCCATCAGGCCTGATTAAGGTGTTGACCTTGGCTACACCAGTGTCATAGAGCTTCTTCACAGCCTGTGTGATCTGGTGCTTGTGGGCCTTGACATCCACAATGAACACATGTGTGTTATTATCTTCAATCTTCTTGATGGCTGACTCAATAGTCAGAGGGAACTT
>NW_006408894.1:2003864-2010397 GCF_000296735.1 Chrysochloris asiatica | reverse complement strand
TTTTTTTGTGGCTGTGGACGCCTTTCAGCCCTGCCTTCTTGGCCTTCAACACCTTTGGTTTGGCTTCAGCTTTGGAAGGGGCAGGGGCTTCCTTCTTGGCCTTCGGAGCCATCGTCGTAAAAAAGCTAAAATTTATTCTTACTGAGGTTTAAGCTAGTTATCCTTGAGTCGATTCTGAATCTTTCAAATCATGTGTATATCAGAGTAGAACGGTGTTTCATAGTATTTTCAATGGCTTGTTTATTAAAAGTAGATCATCAGGCCTTTATTCTGGGTGGACTTGAACCTTTAACTTTTTGGTTAGTTAGTTGATCATATATAACTGTTTACACCATCTAGGGACTCCTTATTGAGGTTTGATTTAGTATTTTTTGACCTGTATGCTAGTTATACAACATAATTTTTAATTATTATAATTGTAGTATAGAATTATGATATAATTTGTCATTATAAAGAATTATAATAATCAAACTGCACATTTGGACTTTATACATCAAATGTGTCATATTTTACAGTTAGAAAGGTTAAAAATAGAGTATGAATACAGCAGTGGATCTTGAGAATCAGACTGGATCAAAAGGAGCATATGAGCTTGCAATTAGGACTTCTGTTAAAAGCAATGAACACTTTTCAAGAAATAAGAATGAAGGGAGCACACAGTGATTCAGGCAGTAATTAACTCCTGGCTTACATGTGTTAGCAACATTGTGGGCTAATGGTCAGATCCTGATTGCCATGTAAATCCAACACTACAGTTTAAGAGTCTTTTACCTTGAGAGTGGAAAGCAGAGGACCCAAGAGAGGTTAGACTTGATGGTAGCAAAATTATGAAAATGATGAAGTCTTAAGAACCCTTTTCCATTTGTACTTGTTCCCTAGTTGAGCTTCCCTTCTCCACATTTTCCTTGGACACTCAACAGCTTGTCAGTATCCCTCTTCCAGTCCTGTTCTATAAAACTGTTACTGTCAAGTAGATTCCAGCCCACGGTAACCCACTGTTGCAGGGTCCAGCCCACTGTTGCAGAGAACTGTGCTCCACAGAGTCTTTAATAGCTATAATCTTTATGGAAGGACTCTCTGGGTGGTACAAATTGTTAAGTGTTGGACTGTAGCCAAAAGGTTGGGGATTTAAACCCTCCTAGGGGCACCTCAGAAACAGGCTGACAATCTCTTTACGAAAGGTCACACAGCTTTGAAGACCTTAGGGAGCACAGTTCTACTCTATACATATGGGGTTGCCATGAGTCTGAATCAACTTGATAGCAAATAACAACAACAATAAAACTTTACACAAGTAGATTGCCAGACCTTTCTTCCATGGTGCTACTGAGTGGATGTGAACCTCCAACCTTTTTGTTAGTAGCTGAATAAGAATCAGTTGTACCATCTAGGGACCTTACGCCCATATCCCAAATCAAGGAAGGCTCTGAAGTCCAGTTTTAATGACTCCAGTCAGTAGTATTTCTAACATAGCACAGTGGTTAAGGGGATTTGAACTATAACTTTGATTTCTGAATAAGGAATGATAGATTCATGTCATATTTAAGAAATTTCTGCTACCAGTGACTGGCTATGAGATGCGTATTTTTGGTGACGTGGCCTTTCCTGCCCCTAAAGTAGCATCTTGTCGTTTCTCTGTTATGGTATGCCTCAAGGAGGTGATGTCAGCTAACTTTAAAGAAATCACTCCAGGTATTTCAGATATGGCAACCTGTATGGCGACTTGCCTTCACTCCACACTACACCTCACTGAGAACTACCCATTTACAGGAAGGGCATTCATTGAGCAATATGATATCCATTCATTCATTCATTCATTCAACAACTATTTCTTGAGCTCTAACTATGTGTCTAGCTCTGAGGTAAGTGCTGGTGATTCAGGGTGAGCAAAAATAGGCACGGTCCCTCACTTCTTGGAAGGTTTAATACGTGACATACTTTAATAAAATCAAACAGGTAAATGTGAAATTACCAGTCAGGTGAGTACAGTAAACCTGGACTTTGATCAGAAAGAGAGGTCAATTGAGAGATCACTTAATAATGATACATTTCAAATGTATGATGAAAAAATGATGTAGAGGAGAATGACTAGCTATTTTATATTGAAAAGACATTACAGAGGAGGTTTTCTGAAGCACAAAATAGCAGATAATAGCTACCATTATCAGATAGCCAGTTCTCTGTCAGAGATTGTGTTGATTATGCACAAATTTATCTATCGATCTATCTATCAACTATTTATTTTAAATCTTCACACAAACCCAACAAAAAGAAGAAGTTGAAACTCAAACAGATGAAATAATAATACCTTGTCTAATGTTACACATGGAAAAAGAGGAAGGATCTTTGGTTGGAAAATATGGTCTTGGTGATAGATTCTGGAGATCTAATGGTGGAATTTTACAAGACCAATGACTTATTCATTGCAAATGCTTTTTTTCAATATCATAAAAGATGGCTTTGTTGTTGTTAAGTGCCATTGAGTGGGTACCAACCCATAGCAACTCTGTATAGGGTTTCTGAGGAGCGACTGGTGAACTTGAACCACCAACTTTGTGGTTCAAACTGACTTTACAGTCAGTAAAACACCAGGTGGCTATACACATGGAAACTGGATTATATAAAGACGAACATGACATCAGGATCAGAGGGAGAATCAGTAACAATCTGAGATATGCAGATGATACAACCTTGCTTGCTGAAAGTGAAGAGGACTTAAATGCTTACTGATAAAGATCAAATTGAATTGCACCTCAATGTAAAGGAAACAAAAACACAACTGGACCAATAAGTAACTCATGATAAATGGAGAAAAGATTGAAGTTGTCAAAGACTTCATTTTGCTTGGATCTACAATCAACATTCATTCATGTAAGCAGCAGTCAAGAAATCAAATGCCATATTGTATTAGGCAAATCTGTTACACAAGACCTCTTTAAAGTGTTTCTGAGCAAAGATATCAGTTTGGGGACTAAGGTTCATCTGACCCAAGTTATGGTATTTTCAATTGCCTTGTATGCATGTGAAAGTTGAACAATGAATAAAGAAGACCATAGAAGAGTCGGTGTGTTTGAATTATGGTGTTGGAGAAGGATACTGCAAATACCACAGACTGCCAGAAGAACAACAAATTTGTGTTGGAAGAAGTACAGTCAGAATGCTCCTTAAAAGTGAGGATGGTGAGACTTTGTCTTTTATACTTTGGACATATATTGTCAGAAGGAGTCGGTCCCTGGAGAAGGACATCATGCTTGGTAAAGTGGAGGGTCAGTGAAAAAGAGGAAGTCTCTCAAAGAGATGAAATGGCACAGTGGCAGCAGCAAAGGGCTGAAATATAACAATTATGAGGATGTTGCAGGACCGTCAGTGCTTCATTCTGTTATGCATGGCATCATTGTGAGTTGGAATAGACTTGAGGACACATACCAATAATAGCTTTGTTGTTGTTGTAAAGTGCCGTGGAGTCGGTCCCAATTCATAGTGACCCTGTACAGGGTTTTCGAGGCTGTAAATCTCTACGGGAGCAGAACGCCTCATCTTTCTCCCACGGAACAGCTGGTAGTTTCGAACTGCTGAGCTTGTGGTTCGCAGCCCAATTCACAACCACTACGCTACCAGAGCTCCTTAATAACAGCTTTACTGAGATATAATTCCCATACCATGACATTTATTGTGGTAAAGTATGTAACTCACTGGTATATTTACATACAATATAAACGTGACTATAAAATATATATTTTAGTGTATTCACAGAGTTATGAAACCATTAAAAACCAAAACCAAACCTTTTGCTCTATATAGAGTCCCTTCCAACTCAGGATGACACCATGTAGAACTGAGCTCCATAGGGTTTCCTTAGTTGTAATCTTTCTGAAAGTAGATTGTTAGGCCTTTCTTTTCTGGCTCCAGTGTTTTGGTTGATGCTATTTCCACTATCTAATTGTATATTTTTGCCATCCCCTGTTTTGAATTGAATTGCCTCTCCTCAGATATGTGCGAGCTTGCCTGGGTTATGAGTTTCGATATTATGTAATTGTCCTCCATTTTTTTTTTAATTTAATGTAATTATCTTTTGTGTTGTAAATAAGCACCTCTATGGATTCCTGGTGTGGTGCTGTAGGATAAGCACTGGACTGAGAACCACAAGGTTGGCAGTTCAAACCTACCAGCTGCTCCTGTAAGACCCCATACGGGGTTGCTATGAGTCAGAACTGACTCAATGACACTTAACAACAACAACATGATGTTAATGAGTCAGGAAGCAACCTATAGCATTAGGATGTATCTTGAGCCAATCTCTTTTGAGATATTATTGTTGTTAAGTGCCTTTGAGTTGATTTTGACTACATAGCGACCCTATTTCTGAGGGTTTCTGAGGAACAGCCGATGGGTTTCAACAGCCAACCTTGTGGTTAGCAGTCCAGTGCATATTCTACAGCATCACACCAGGACTAAGGATTGAATTAAGTAGCAGAGAGAACCTATTGCCACCAAAAGAGAAGAGCCAGGAAGGGAGAACAACCTTTGGTCATAGGATTCCTTGCTGTAAAACTCCTAGACTCAGGGAAAGTTTGATGACCAGGATTTTCCCCACTAGAGCTAAGAGAAAGAGAAGTCCATCCCTTGGAGCTGGCACCCTGATTTAGGACTTCTAGTATCCTAAACTGTGAGAGAATAAATTTGTTTGTTTAAAGTCTTCCACTTGTGGTATCGTTACAGCAACACTAGATAACTAAGACCCCTCCCCCCCCAAAGAAACCTTATATATACTCCCCTAATCTGTGGAGAAAGATGAAGCTTTCTACTCCCGTAAAGATTTACACCCTTGGAAATCCTGTACAGGGTCACTATGGGTCGGAACCGACTTGACGGCACTTAACAACAACAACAACAACAACAACAATCTGTGGTTAATCTGTTTTCTATCTCTAAGGATTTGCCTCATATAAATGTTGGATGATATAAATAGAATACATAACATGTGGCCTTTTAAGTCAGGCTTTTTTCTTTTCTTGAAACTTTTTCTTGTAAATTAAGTGACGGTTTACAGAGCAGATAATTAGTTTTACGTTTTAAAAATCGCATACTTAAGTTTCATCTTAATGATTGTAGTCCTTCCTCTCAATGTAACATCACTAAATCTCACTTCCTCCCTGTGTTTCTTGTTTCCATTCCTGCATTTTCCACAACCCTTCTGAACTTTGCCTTTTTGATCTTGAATGACTGACCCTAGTGTTGTCTTCCATATACCTATCTATTTGCCTGGCTGAAAACTCAGCCACAGAGGTGTTAAGATCTGAAGAGTGACCAAAGGCCGTCATCTTGGGGTTCCACCAGTCTCTGTCTGACCAGTATGCCTGGTCTTTTTTGTGGTTTTGAGTTTTGTTCCACATTTTCTCCCACTCTATCTAGGACTTTGCACTGTGAGCCCTTTCAGAGCAGTCGGTAGTGGTAACCAGGCACCATCTAGTTCTTCTTGTTTCAGGGCCACAGAAACTGTTGTTCTTGTGAGGAAGCACCATACTGTTTTCCACAGTGGTTGCACTATTTTGCAGTCCCACCAGCAGTGTATGAGGGGTCCAGTCTCTCCAAGCCCTTGCTAGCATTTGTTGTTCTCTGTTTTTTGTTTTTAACTTTGCTATTAATGCTCCTGGTGTGCTGCTGTAGGATCAACACTTCATAGCGAACCAGAAGGTCAACAGTTGAAACCCACCAGCTGTTCCTCAGAGACCCTGGTCAGGGTTGTTATGAGTGGGAACCAACTCGATGGTACTCGACAACAACAATTAATGCAGGAATGAGATGATATCTCATGATTACTTTGACTTGCATCTCTCTAATAGTCAATGATTATGAGCATTTCTTCATATGTATGTTGGCTGCCTAAATGTCTTTGATGAAATGTCTATTCATATCCTTTGCCCATTTTTAAATTGTCTTATTTGTTGTGATAGCTAAGGTTTTGTGTCAATTTAGCTGGTCCAGGATTCTCAGTGGTTTGGCAGTTAAATTGTAGTAATCTCCAATGATGAGATCTGCTATGAGTAGTCAATTGAAAAGTTTTCTCAGTGGTGTGGCCTGCTTCCAATGTATTGGACACTTAGACAAAGCTTGCTTGCTTTTACTGGGTCTGAATCCTGCATCTCACTCATAATCTGACCTCTGGTTCTTTGGACTTGAGCCAGTGGCCTGCTATATTGCCTGCCAATCTAGGGAGTCGTCAGTAGCCTGACATTTTATCTGCTGACCTTGGATTCACTCATCTCTTCAACCGGAAGTCTGACCTGCCAATTTTGGGTTCATCAGTTTAACTATGTGACTCGGGAGAATCCTTCATTGTGACATCTGACCCAAGGACTTGGAACTTTCCTGCCTTTACAACTATGTGAGCCATTTCCTTGATGTGTGTGTATATACATGCTGTTGTGTTATTAAGTGTTATTAGGTCAGTTCTGACTCATAGCAACTCTGTATAGGGATTCCAAGGCTTTATTAAAATCTTATGCAGGAACAGAAAGTCTAATTTTTCTCCT
>NW_006408894.1:2000799-2002664 GCF_000296735.1 Chrysochloris asiatica | reverse complement strand
CACTCAGGCATATATAATAATTTACAACACCAAAGGGCACATTCTGTAAGTCTGCCTCCTGGCCACTATCTCTTAGTCCCTCTCTTCCCATGTATCTAGAGTCCTCAGCCGCTCCCCCTCTCCATGTCCCCATCTTTTTACTCTTTTGATGTCAGTCATTTAGTTTGTCTTCTGCTGTTTGTGTGTTTTCAGTTATATTTGATAGTTTATTTATGCCATGTATTAGAATCTCTAACTTTGTCCATATTTTTTTCTTTGATAATCTTTGTAGGTTTTACATTTGGGTCTTGGTCCACCTAGAGTTCATTTTTACATATGGTGTGAGATATGGATCTTGCTTCATTTTTCTGTAAATGGATATCTACTTTTACAAGCATCATTTGTTAAAAAGAATGTCTCTTCTTCATTTTATGTGTTTCTGCCCTTTGTCAAAGACCCAGAATGAATTTATTTCTGGGTTCTCGATTCTGTTCCACTGGTTTATGAATTTCTCATTGTACAAGTACCAGACTGTTTTTAAGTACCCTGCTTGAACAATCAATATTGCTTCTTACAGTGAAAAAAAATACAACCCTGACACTCACTGAAGAGCTGAAGCCTAAACTTCAGATTCAATGTAGAGGATTGCTATCCAAAGGCATTGTGGTCTTGAATGACAGTGCACATCTACACACCTCTGCCCACAGTCTTGTCACTGCAAAAACTCCATTTAGAGGTGTTAAAGCATCCTCCCTACAGTCCTGATCTTTCTCCATTGGACTTTCACCTGTTTGGTCCTCTGAAAGCAACCCTTTGAGGATGAAGATTCACTTCTAATGAAGAAGTGAAGATAGCAGTGCATTTGTGGCTTGCAGTTCAGCCTAAAACATTTTTAATAAGGGGATACAAATGTTTGTCAACAAAAGGACAAAATGTATTGAAAAGCAAGGATATTATTTTGAAAAATGATGTATTTGCCTTTTCTAAAAGTTAATTAAAATAAATTCTACAGCCAGAGTATGGATAATTTTTGACTCATCCTTGTAGATTGTTTCTTTTATCAAGGAAACCTTTTTATTTTTAAATTTTTACATTGGTCTCATAAAATATTTATGCTTTTGTGAGTGACTTATTTCACTCAGCATAATGTTTTTCAGGTTCAACCATGTTGTGAGGTGTTTCACAGATTCATTATTATTCTTCAATGTTTTATAGTATTCCATTGTGTCAAAGATATTGTCCAATGATTTCTGCATTCCACTGGGTCACCTCTCTTTGGAATGGGCACAAATACGGATCTTTTCCAATTAGTCGGCCAGATAGTTGTCTTCCAAATTTCTTGGAATGGATGAGTTAGTGCCTCCATTGCTGCCTCACTTTCTTGAAAGTTTTCAAATTTTATTCTATAAATTCTTGGTGCTTTGTTCTTTGCCAATTCCTTCAATGCACCGTGGACTTCTTCCTTCAGTATCATTGGCTGTTGGTCATATGCTACCTCTTGAAATGGTTGAACATCAGCCATTTCCTTTTGGTACAGGAAATCACATGTGAGTAAAGTTTTACTAAAGGTAATACAGAAATGACTGCAAGCATCCATGGACAGAGAACTTCCAGAGGTAAAGCTGGATTCAGAAGAGGATATGGAATGAGAGATATCACTGCTGATGTCTAATGGATCTTGGCTGAAAGCAGAGAATACCAGAAAGATGTTTACCTGTGCTTTATTGACTACGCAAAGGCTTTTGACTGTGTGGATCATGACAAGCTATGGACAACATTGAGAAATATGGGTATTCCAGAACACTTAATTGTGCTCATGAGGAATCTGTACATGGACCAAGAGGCAGTTGTTTGAACAGAACATGGGAACATTGGATGGTATAAAA
>NW_006408894.1:1964017-1998079 GCF_000296735.1 Chrysochloris asiatica | reverse complement strand
ATGATATGGAGCTTTTCCATTGTCTCTTTCTGCATATGTAGTCAATTTGATTTTTATGTATTTATTTGGTAAGGTCCATGTGTATAGTCATCTCTTACGCTGTCTAAAGAAGGTATTTGAAATAGTTGGTTTTGCAGAATTTTATCATGTGTTCTCCAGCATCATTTCTATCACAAAGGCCTTGTTTTCCAACTACTGATCCTTCCTCTTTGCTCCCATCCTTTGCATTCCAATCACTAGTGATGATCAATACATATTGATTGTATTTTTATTAGTTTTAGATTGAAGAAGTTGGTAGAAATCTTTATTTCATCCTCACTGGCTTTAATGGTTGGTGCATAAATTTGAATAATAGTGGTATTTACTGGGCTTCCCTGTAGGCACATGGATATTATCCTATCACAGACAGCGTTGTACCTCATGAGTGATCTGGATATGTTCTTATTGACAATGAATGCAACACCATTCCTCTTTAATTTGTCATTCCCTGCATAGTATACCATGTGGCTGTTAGATTTTAAAAAATTGATATAGTAATTGCAAATTCCTTTAATGTCCTAATTTCTATGCCACATTTGAGGGACAATTTTGCTAGATATATAGTTCTTGGTTGGCAATTTTTTTCATTCTGAGTTTTGTTTATATCATCCCATTGTCTTCTTCCCTGCGTGGTTTCTGCTGAGAAATCAGAGTTTAGTCTTATTGGTTATACTTTGTAGGTCACGTGACTTTTGTTTTTTTCCTGAGCTGTTCTCAGGATTTCTTACTTGTCTTTGACTTTGAAAATGCTTGGTGGTTTTCTTTTGGGATCTATTCTATTTGGGGTTTGTTCAGCATCTTGCATGCTTATCTTCTCATCTTTAATGATGTTAGAAAAGTTTTCTTCCAACAACTCTTCGGCAGTTTTCTCTGTGTTTTTTATTGTCCTTTCCTGTTCTGGAATTCCAGTCACCCACAAGTTGTCTCTCTTCACTGTGTCCCACATAACTCTTAGTCTTTCTTTGGATTTTTAAAAGATTTTTTCTGATTGCTCTTCTAGCATATTAGTATTGAGAGAGGTTTTTCTTCAAGCTCACTAACTCAGATTTCCATTGCTTTGAATCTTTTCCTTTACCCTTTCAATGTATTGTCTATTTTTGAAATGTTAGTATTAATCTTCTGGATTTATAATTGCAGGTTTTGTATTATTTTAAAATTTGCATTTGTCTTTTCTCTTTGTTCTTCTAGCATTTTCCTGAATTCTTCTAAAGTTTATTCTGTGTTCACCTTGCTTTCCTCTATCTCTGGTAATCTGTTGAAGGTATCAAAATATTCTTTTGAATTCTTTTTAAGTTAGTTCCATTATCTATTTTTCTGTGGAAATGTTTTCTCTCTTTACATCTTTGTCATTTGTTTGAGTCATTCTCTCTTGTTTCTTGTGTGGCCTAAAATTGTCTGTTGTCTCCAGGGCATTGTGGGATTGTCATATTTGTAAAAATATGCAGTTGTTGGACCCAGATGGGAGAAATCTCTGATGTGCCCTTCAACTGAAGATGCTCACAAGGTAGTTGTGTAAGGAATGTGACAGCAGATTTCTGAACCTAGACAGAGTTCCTATTGGCCTTGGTGTTGTCTGTGTTCAGGTAACACAATCTGAAAGTAGCACATAGGGTCCCTTGATGGAACTGGTTTCAATGTCACTTAGGACCACAGAGAAACTGGGGGCAAGGTGACTGTTTAAATGCTATTTTGGTGGCTCTTTGGGTTTTGTAGGTCTGGAGCTAAGCCCACCTGAATCCAGTTACCAAAGCAGCACAGCCAACTCACATTGGTGTGGCTTCCAATCACATGGTTCCGAGTTTTCATGGAGAGCAGAGTTTACACTGGGGATGGATGAGAGTGGGAGGTGGCCACACCTCTAGTCACCAGTGGAGTATGTGAAAAGAGAAGAAACTGCAGCTTTCCTGTCATCTGTGTGAATATGCTCTTCTGTTGCCAAAGGTGCTCACAAGGTTGTCAAGCTGCATCTGGCTGGGTGTTTACCTGTCAGTCTCCCACTCTCTGGCCCTACTCAACTTCTACTCCAAGCAAGCACTCTATTCACTTAGTTCTTCTGAAGTTCAGGTTACCAGAATTCATATCTGTGTATTTTTTATTTAGTTTCTCATATTTTTTGCAGAAGGTCCATATAGTACATTTGCTTTGTCTGCCATCTTGTTGGAAGTCTTTCATTTCATTTTTGACTACTTCCTAATTTTCCTAGATTTGTACTTAGAGCATTCCATGTTCCTATGATTAATGGGTTTTTACAGCTGCTCTCATTTTGAGTTGTGCCCTAGCATCAAATGAAGGTCCTGAAAACTTTACTCTATTTACATCATCACTGAAAACTCTACTTTGAGGCGGCAGCTCTTCCCCAGTTGTATTTTGCGTGTCTTTCAACCAGAGGGGTTCATCTTCTGGTACTACATCTGACCATATTCTGATGCTATTCATAATGTTTCAGTATTCAATACTCTGGTGCTATCTGACAGTGATCCACTGCTTTGATAAGGTGTCAGTGACTAAATATTCTGAAGCAATCTGCATCTCCTTTTTCTTCATCTGTTTTAGTTTTAGTATAAGGGTGACCATGAGTCAGAACCAACCTGATGGCACTTAACTACAGCAATTTCTTTTTTATTGACCAATAATACTCTACTGTATAGATATACCATATCACATTTTGCTGACCATTCATCTGTTATTGAATATTTGGGCTGTTTCCTATTTTTTGGCTATTATGAACAACACTTCTTTGAACATTTTTGTACAAGTTTGTGTAAACATAAGGTTTCCTTTATTTTGGGTCTGTATACTTTGGTGTGGAATTTCTGGTATTTAAAATACAGGTGGCATAGCTTCCAGCTTCAAGCCACTGCAGTATGACAGACAAATGTGGTTGTAGCAGATATCAGGACATTATTTCTTTTTGGAGTCCTGGTATGGGGCTATAGGATAAACACTGAATTTCTAACTTCAAGGTCAGTAGTTCAAATCCAATAGCCACTCCTTAGAAACTCTATAAAGGGTTTCTATGAGTCAGAACCAACTTGATGGCACTTAGCAACAGCAATTTCTTTTTTTTTTTGACCAATAATACTCCATTGTATCTATAGCTATATATGTATATATTGTACCATATTTTATTGATCCATTCATCAGTTAATGATCATTTGAGCGGTTTCCTCTTTTTTGGCTATTATGAACAACACTGCTTTGAACATTTGTATATGACTTTGTGTGGACCTATGGTTTCCTTTCTGTTAGGTGTACACGTAGGTGTAGAATTACTGGGTCATCTGATAATTATGTTTAACATTTTGAGGAACTGCTAGATGGTTTTCTAAAGCAGTCATATCATTTTACATTCTCACCAGCAATGTATGAGGCTTCTAATTTCCCCACATCCTCACCAAGACTCACTATTATCTATCTTTTTTTATTACAGCCCCTAGTGCATATGCCCTGGTATTTCAGTTTGATTTTGATGTGAATTTATTTGATGGCTAATGATGTTGAGTATATATTTTTAATCTTTTTTTTTTAAAGAGCTGTTTTACATTTGCAGAAAAATTGATTAGAAATTGCAGTTTCCATGTCTTCTCTCTCTGCCCATGGTTCCGGTATTAATAACATTGCACTGGTAGGGAACATTTGTTAAAGTTTAAGAACAATATTGGCACATTATTTGCTAAAGTCCATAGTTTACATTAGGACTCTTTGAGTTGTATAATTTTATGGGTTGGAATTCAATTCAAAAGCAATGTTTTCTTTTTCTTTCTATTTTTTAATTATGTAGATTTTTACAAAAACATAATTGCTTGTATCCATCCTTACAATATCATACAGAATAGCTTCACTGCCATAAGAATACTCTGAGTACCAACTACTCATCCTTTTCCTCTTTTTGTTCTCCCCTTGACTCCAGGCAACCACTGGTCACTTTACTGTATCTAGAGATGTGCCTTTTCCAGAATACCATATAGTTAGACTCAGACTGGCTTCTTTCATTTAACAATATGCATTTAAGGTTACTCCATGTCTTTTCTAAGAGCTTATTTCTTTTTATCACTGGATCATATTCTATTATATGGAATGATCACAGTTTGTTTACCCATTTACCTTTTAAAAGACATCTTGGTTGCTTCCAGTTTTTGACAACTATGAATACAGCTGCTACAAACATTTGTGTGCAGGTTTTTATGTGAACATAAATTTTCAACTCATTGGGTAAATACCTAGGAGTGTTGTTGATAAGCCATATGGTAAGACTATTTAGCTTTGTAAGAAACTGCCAAACTATCTTTCAAAGTGACTGTCCCATCATATTTGTATTTCCACTATTGAATGAGAGTCCTTGTTACTCTGTATCCTCACTAGTGTTGTCAGTGTTTTGGATATTAGCCATTCTAATAGATGTGGAGTGGTAGGGGCTGTCACACACAGCTTAGATGTCCTCATGTTTTAGGGTTGCCAGAACAAAATACCACACAATGGGTGACTTTAAAAAACAAACTAATTTTCTCATAATTCTGGAGGTTAGAAGTCTAAATCTGGGCTTTCAGAGAGGAACTGTTTCATGCTTCTCTCCACATACCTAATGACAGCTGGCAATTCTTGGTGTTGTTTTGCTACTTGTTTATGCAGCTTACTTCCCCCCTATGTGTCATACAGGTGTGTTTTCCTTGTCTGTTCTTTGGTTTATAAAACACCATGCTTGTTTTATAGTGCTATGCCAGGGATTGAGATTAATACCTATTTATTCCAGTATGACATTATTTAATTTAACTAATGACAAAAGAAAAACTCAATTTCCAAACAACGTCACATTCACAAGTACAGGGATAGAAATTCAACATGTCTTCTATGGGGAACACAATTCAATTCATAACAAAAATCTTTTACCAGATATATGATTTGCAAAACCTTTCTCCCATTCTCTAGGTTATTTTTTCAGTACCATTTCTTTTTAACACTAAATAATATCCAGTTGTATGAATATTCCACATTTTGTTTATGCATTAAACAACCGGTAGACATTTAGGTTATTTCTACATTTTTGGATTACTCTGGAAAATGCTGCTATGAACATCCATACACAAAAGTATCTGTGTGCATATGTTTCCAGTTCTCTTGGGTATATTCCTGGAAGAGAAATTGCTAGGTCATGTAATAACTCTATGTTTAACATTTTGAGGAACTACCAAACTATTATCCAAAGTGATTGCAACATTTTTACAATCTCACTGGTCACATATGAAGGTTCCAATTTCTCCACATTCTCATCAATATTATCTTAGCCATCCTAGTGACTTAACTGCAAACCACAGGGTCGGCAGTTCAAACCCACCAATCCACAGCTGCTCCTCAGAAACCTTGTAGAGGGTTGCTCAGAGTCAGAACCAACTCTATGGCACTTAACAACAACAGTGAGTGAAAGTGGTATCTTGTGGTTTTTATTTGTATTTCCACATAGCTAATGTGTGGTGCTGTGGGTTAATGTGCTGAACTGCAAAGCTGGTTTGAAACGCAAGGTAGGTGGTTCAAGCTCACCATCTGCTCCTAGGGTTGCTACAGATTGGAACTGACTCAGTGGCAGTTAACAACAACAGCAACAACAATATTTATAAATCTTAGATTTAAATCTAGGTCCCAAACCAGAGTTTTCAATCGGTGTACTGTTATAGCGCTTCCATACACTTTAGAAATGAGGAATGATTTCCTGACAGATTGTTACTTGTTGGACTGAGTTTTAAGTGTAATTTATGGACTCACCTCTGGAAGTCTTCAAAGCAAGCTTGTTTTATTTATTGTCTAGGATGTGCTGGTGAATGGTTAACCACCTGGAGGTTGTAGGGTGCAGGGGCTGGAGCAGTAGAGGGAGATCTGACTTGTACCATTTGCTTATTTCCATGACCATTTTCAAACTACTAACTTGACATCCACGGAGCTCTGGTAGCATGGGCTGCTAACCTCAAAGTGAGTAGTACGAAACTACCAGCTGTTCTGTGGAAGAAAGAGAGACTTTCTGCTCCCTAAAGATTTACAGCCTCAGAAACCCTGTACAGGGTTGCTATGAGTTGGAACCAACTCCAGCACATGGCCAAAGCCAGCCGACTTGATATCCACCAGTCCCTCTGTGGGAGAAAGATGAGATTTCCTGCTCTCATAAAGATTTATGAGAAGTCTCAGAAACTTGATACAGGTTAGCTATAAGTCTGAACTGACTCCATGGCATACAACAACTTGATATTTGTTAGCTTGCAAAATTTCTGATAATTTAACAACTGTTTCCTGGAGCAGGTAAAAGCCAGCTCAAGAATTCTGTAAATTCAGTAAGGTATTCTTTGAACTGCAAATAGAAGAAGGAACATAAATTATCATTAGTTGCAGAAGATGTCAGTATATATGTAGAAAAATTTAAGAGAATTAATCCAAAAATCTTATTATAAGCAATAAGCAATTTTTATAAAGTGACTGTTGTTGTTAGGTGCCATCGAGTCGGTACAGACCCATAGCAATCTTATACATAGCAGAACGAAACACTGCCTGATACTGGGCCAACCTCACTACTGTTGCCACGCTTGAGTCCATCACTGCTGCCACTTGGCCAATCCATCTCGTTGGGGATCTTCCTGTTTTTCTCTGACCCTTCACCCTACCAAACATGATATCCTTCTCCAGTGACTGGTCCCTCCTGACAATATGTCCAAAGTATGAGAGACGAAGTTTGGCTATCTTGGCCTTCAAGGAGCACTCTGGCTGCGCTTCTTCCAAAATGGATTTATTGGTTCTTTTGGCAGCCCGTGGCACTTTCAATATTCTCCCCCAACACCATAACTCAAAAGCATCATTTCTTCTATGATCGTCCCTATTCACTGTCCAGCTTTCGCATGTATATGAGGTTATTGAAAATATCATGGCTTCGGTCAGGTGCACCTTAGTCTTCAAGGTGATATCTTTGCTCTTCGACACTTTAAAAAGATCTTGTGCATCAGATTTGCCTAATGCAATACGTTGTTTGATTTCTTGACTACTGCTTCCATGAGTGTTGATGGTTGATCCAAGAAGAATGAAGTCCTTGACAAGTTCAATCTTTTCTCCATTGATAAGAATGTTGTTTGTTGGTCCAGTGGTGAGGATTTTTGTTTTCTTTACATTGAGATGTAATCCATACTGAAGGCTATGCTCTGATCTTTATCAGTAAATGTTTTAAGTCCTCTTCACTTTCAGCAAGCAAGGTTGTATCATCTGTATATCGCAGGTTGTTAATGAGTCTTCCTCCAATCCTGATGCCACATTTTTCTTCACCAGTAATGAGCAATACATCTTGATTGCATGTTTGATCGATTTCAGATTGAAGAGTTTGGTAGAATTCTTTACTTCATCCTCACTGGCTTTAGTGGTTGGTGCATAAATTTGAATAATAGTGGTATTAACTGCGTTTCCCTGTAGGCACATGGATATTATCCTATCACTTACAGCATTGTACCTTATGACTGATATGGATATGTTCTTTTTGACAATGAATGCAACACCATTCCTCTTCAATTTGTGATTTCCGGCATAGTAAACCATGTGGTTGTCAGATTCAAAATGGCAATACCAGTCCATTTCAGCTCACTAATGCCTAAGATATTGATGTTTATGTGCTCCATTTCATTTTTGACAACTTCCAATTTTCCCAGATTCACACTTCGTACATTCCATGTTCCGATTTTCAATGGATGTTTACAGCTGTTTCTCTTCATTTTAAGTTGTGCCCCATCAGCAAATGAAGTTATTGAGGGCTTTTCTCTCATGGACTTTACTCCATTCCCATCATCATGGTCAACTCTACGTTGAGGAGGCAGCTCTTCCCCAGTTGCATTTTGAGTGCCTTCCAACCTGAGGGGCTCATTTTCCAGCACTATATCTTACACTGTTACTCTGCTATTCATAAGGTTTTCAGTGACTAAATATTCAGAAGTAGTTTGTCACTCCTTTTTCCTAGTCTGTCGTTGTCTGGAAGCTCATCTGAAACCTGTCCACCATGGGTGACCTTGCTGGTATTTAAAATACCCGTGGCATAGCTTCCAGAATCACAGTAACTCACAAGCCACCACAGTATGACCAAATGACAGACGAATGGTGGCCATTTGGTTTTAAGTGGAAACAGTCACTTTATAAGGTGACTAGCTACAAATAATTATACATGTAAATATTCTCAAAAATAATAATGAATAGAAAATTAATGGTGAAGCCCTCTCAGTCACAGTATCAACTAAAGAACAACATCAACAAAACTACAGCATACTTGGAAACAAATTTTAATGAGGAATACGTAGTTTCTATAAAAAGAAAAATCTGAAATTATTTTGATTCACATAAAAATAACTTGAAGTAAATGAACATATGCTGAACTCTTAATTTCCCAGAGGTATAGCCTCATAAATGTCAACAAAACAAATACTCATAAAACAGAAACTCAACAAATCATATACTCTAAGAAATATGTACTCAGAAATGTCACTTATCCCTAAATGGCTTAATAAAATAAATGCATTCTCAATTAAAATCCCAACAAGAAAACTTTGTGGACTTTAAAAGATGTAGACTAGAAAGTTAATCTGGGAGAAGAATAAAAAAAAAAAAAAAAACAAGTCCAGAAAGTGTTTGAAAAAGAAGACACAAAGGGGAGACCTATGCTATCACACACTAAACCATATTGCAAACGTAAAGAAGTTAAAATAATGTGTTAGTGGAGCAGATGTTTATTGTAGGTTATTGGAAGAAATAGGAAGTCTAGAAATTCTAGTTTATGTGAGATAAGGATAGTACTAAATTAAAAGGGAAATTTTAGTAAGTAGTATTGGAACAGTTATCAAGTTACTGGTGTATATAGGGTGTTTCCCCATGAATCAAAGTGTTGAATATAAAAAAAATGTTACCTGTCTTAGTTCTGTAGTGCTGCTGTAACAAAAATACCACAAGTGGATGAGTTTAACAAGTAGGATTTTATTCTCTCATAGACTAGAATGCTAGAAGTAAAAAAATCAGCATGCTGGCTCTGAGGTAGGATCCTTGTCTCCTTTCTGCATCTGTAGGCCCAGCGTTCTTTGGAGATTTTCATGTGTCTTGGTATTAATCTTTCCCTGGATCTAAGATCTTCTTCTTCTTAGGTCCAAAAGACGCACTCTGCTCCTGGCTCTTCTTTCTTGATGGTAGTAGGTCCCTCTTTCTCTGCTCACTTCACTCTTCTTTTATCTTTGTATTTCTCCTGAGATAAAATATCTTGCAGGCCATACCCCTGGGAAACTCAGGGTTGTGATGGGATTTTGCATATTGCATAATCTTTTTATTAGTTTACTACGTAGGATCACATCAAGGGGAATCATCACATAACTGCCACATTGCATCATTATATAATTGCCAAACTATTGAGAATCATGAACCAGCCAAGTTGATACATATTTTGGGAAGCCACAATTCAAACTATAACAGTACCCTGAAAGTGCTAGAAGAAAATATAGAAGTAATTATTATACAGTTTTGGCTTGGAGAAGTTATTGCTGCTGTTGTTTAAGATAACATGAAATCCAACACCATAAATTTACTATAGAAAAAAAGTACATTTCTATACAATAAAAGAATATACAATCTAAGCAAAAGGCAACAAAAACCAAAACCAATTATTTGTGGCAGAAGTGTAAAAAACTAATTTACAAATCTTCAGAGTGTTATAAATAAGGAAGAAAAGAAATCTAAAAAGCTATAAGAAAATAGACAAAGAACAAAATATATGAATAAATGTATGAAACAAATAAAAGCAACAAATCAAACATATCAAAATCTCTATAATTAAGGAACATTTGCAAATTAGCACATTTAGGAATTAAAATAGCAATATTAAATATTTTCCTATCGTTTCAAATTCATAGATGAAAGCAATATATAATATTCTTACTGATGAGTTGGTGAAATTGTGGTGAGGTATTTGGTTCACACTGATATAAGAGTAAATTGGTATATGCTTACCATGTTCATAGCAGCACTATTTACAATAGCAAAAAGAAGGAGACAGCCTAAGTGCCCATCAATGGAAGAATGGATAAACAAACTGTGGTACATACACTCAATGGAACTTTATGCTATCTTGAAGAACAACAAAGAAGCTGCAAGCCACCACATAACATGGATGAACTTTGAGGACATTATGCTGAATGAAATTAGTCAGTCACAAAAGAATAAATAATTCATAGGACCATTACTGTAAAATATTAAGAAAAAGAACACACACTAAAAGGGGAAAAAACTACACACACACACACACACACACACACACACACATATATATATATATATATATTTGCTGATCACTGTGATGTATGGGATGAGATGAGGGGAGGGGAGGAAAGGAAGATGGAGCACAGGGTAGGGAATAGATACAGGATAGCTTGGGTGCTGGGGGGGAGGCAATACACAAGATGTGGGAGGGGAATGGAAGAACAAGGCTGATGAGAGAACAGTTAAGCAGGTTTGCATGGGCTAAGTGGGTCAGAGGTAAATAATGATGTATGCACAAGTTTGGAACAACAGGGCTCTGGTATACAGGGATTGAGGCATGGGTTGAATGGGAAAAAGAGGGGAAATAATGTTAAGATGCTTGGCTGTTTGTTGAATCTTGGTTTCCGTTGCCTACCATTATAAAATAGACACTTGAGGCAGAGAGAAAGGAATAGCCAGAAATATCACAATAGAAAATAGAAAGCTTGTAAGTCTTCAGGCTATAACTGATTGTAATACCTTAAAGGGGCTAGAACTAGCCCAGTGAAAGAGGCTTACTGTGGCGCCTTTGCATTACATAAGACCATAGGTGGAATTCTGAATCCCATCCAGAATCTTCTGAGGTGGGAAATTTCCACTTGAAAGGACAAGTAGACCAGCTTGGAGTGGCTAGAAGAATAGAAGATATTTCATGAAAGAAAGACTGGCAGGAAAAATCAAAAACAATCAAGGCAGTCTGATTGACTACTACAAGAACAAGCAAGCTGTTCACTTGGGAGCCATCAAGGCAAGTGGTTGGGTCCTCTCAGAGCAAACCTCCTTCCGAGGCTAAGACTCAAGGGGAATACATGAGCAGGCATGTGGTCTGGCTGGTGACCATGTTGGTCACCAATAAGGGGAAGTGGGGGGGAAAATAACAATGAAGTCGTGAGCTAAGTCAACCTCGTTCAATAGATTCCTGTGAACCCAGCTTGAGACCTGGTTGGCCAGCAGTATGGCAAGGCCAGGGACTCCTGGGTGCAGAGACAGTGAAATGGCCACAGAGGACCAGAGTGGACAGTGAAGCATCCAGCTGATGTAATCACTTCATAGTGAAGGGAGATGCACAAGAACACCATACTTGCAGATAGTACCCACTTGACCTGCCTTCAATGGCTGGATGATCAGAACCCGACTAGAAGAAGAAAGAAGAGGGAAAAAAAAGAGTAACCCACTACAATTTGATGAACTTGACCTATACTTATGGATGTAGTAGCTCAAAAGAGGGAACGAATCTTTACAGCGAGGATCATTCCCACCCACCCCCTCGGTACACAGGGTTGACATAGATGGGCAACTTAAACATTGTCTGACCAAAATGGGGGGACTACAAAGGCAAGAAGTGACTAGCTTACAATCTTTCAAGAGGAAACCTAGTTCCAGAAGGGGTGGGGGAAGATAGAATCTCCACTGAGTGGTTTCCAATCTGCCTGGATGGGGCTTGATGAAAAGATATGGGGATAGGACTCCTGTGGTACAATAGTGAATAATTGCTATCAGGACTGACTGTGAGGGTCAGAAATTTAGAGGTAGGTATTTTGTAACAAAAGGAGGGGAGTGGTTGATTTTGTAGTTCCGGAGGGGAGTTCCCTGAGATCATCAAGTGAGAAGAGCAGAGTGCAGGGACCTTACCCAGAGAAGCAGGGACGCCAGAAATGGAACAGAGCCAATGACATGGAGAGAAGGAGTAGCTGGGGACTCTGAACTCAGGGAGGGAGAGGGGTTGTGTGCTGATGGGGGTGGGCAGACTTGCAGGGTGTATGGAGGGAATTGTAATCATTGTAATGAAATGAAATACGATAGGATGAATGTAAAGATGGTGTTCTCCCATGTAAACTATCACATAATTCACAATAAAAACTTATAAAAGAAAAAAAAAAGTAAATTGGTAAAAATCTTTTAGAACACAATTTGTTTATATACTGGTAAAATTTTAAATATATATATACATTTTTATCCCCAAATTAGATTTCTTAGGTGTATGCATAATGCAAAAAGAGGCATAAGAATAGGATTATGGGAGATGTTCATGTCTTAAGTTCTATGTTCTACATTGCTAGGTTTTGTAACGATAGGCGTCAGTTTCTTTTATAATTAGAAAAACAAAGCTCAGATAATAATAGTAATAATAATAAAAACAAACACAGAGAGGCAAGCCAGCGCTGACTCCTGGAGAGCCAGAAGCATTCCCCACCTACTGTGTTCCTTCCTCCTATGTCCAAAATGGCAGGGAAGTGTGGAGGGAGGGTGTTTAAATGACTTCCTGAGCATTTCTCACTAGTAACACGTTTAAGTAGTAGTGAGGTTCCAAGGTTAGCTCATCTCAATTATAGGTTAGGTTTGGACTTCTGAGGCCTATCTTGTAAACCCAACTACTATATTTAATATTGATCCCATGGGAATATGTGGTCTAATGTACAAATACTCAGCTTTTGAAAAACTGCATCTTTGTAATCAGTAGGGAACTGACTAGACATAAAAAAATAGAATGTATAAATATTTTGAGTGTGAATGTGGCATGTGGCAATGTGGTTCCATGCTTGTATTCTCTCACCACAGAATGTTTCTCTGATTTCTCAGTTACTATTTGTGTAGCTCTTGAAAGCAATTATATATTTTAATAATGTGAGAAGCAAAGTTGATAACAGAGTGCATAAACCTTCTGAATGTATAATATCTTCTTTTTTGAACAGATCATTTTTCAGAAAAATAAAAATTACAGTTCATTCTGGAATGTACTATTTTTCCTGGCATTTATTCTGGAGTGAACATTTAAGGACTAGATAGAATTCCCTGAAAATAGAAATGTTGTCACATTCTTGTTTATATGTAACACTTATTTATAACAAATGGCAGTAAATGCTAATTTAAAACTAACTCAAAATGAGTGCAGAGAAGCTTAGTTTAGAACCAATTTATAACTTGCACATTTTGAGGGACTATTTGGGTCAATTTATTATGCGCTGAGATTGTTGAAAATTTATATGATAATTATTCTGATTCAATCATTAGTCCGAATATGTACTCTCAGCAGAGAAAAAAATCAACTATAGCACATCTAAGGTTATCGAAATGCTATGTACATAAAAGAACACTGGTGTCACTTGCAATTTGCATATGTCTGTGGGTTATGATATGTGTGCTCACGTGCATGCACAAAAATTAAAATCCTGGAATATTAACAAATATTATCCTTCACTTCCCATGTGAGTGCATTAGTATTTGACAGCTAGATGGTCATTTTATGAGACTTTCCAAGCATCTTGCTAATGACTAGACTTCACCCCTGACTTCACCATTTGAGGCCCATAGCAGTTTGCCCACATTTAAACAGTGAGTTAGTGACAGACTTTCTGGAGAACAGAGGGCCTCTCTGTCCAAAGAATTCCAGGCACCAGGATAAACACATATGCACTGTACATTTTGAATATTTTTATATGACTTAGTATAAATGTATACATTCATAGCTTCATGAGTATATATCTGTAAATATGGGGATCTCAATAACTTAATGCATTTTCCTCAATAACCAAAGAGTTCTTTGGCATCTTTTATAAATTCTTTCCTATTCCTAGATTTTTGTTATTTTTTAAGTTTTGTCAGGTCTGTTTCGATTCATCGAGACTCTGTTTAGGATTTCTGAGGCTGTGCATCTTTGCAAGGACAGAATGCTGCATCTTTCTCCCACGGAGTGACTGATGAGCTTGAACCATCAACCTTACAGTTCTCAGTCCATTGCTTATCGTACAGAGATTCCTATACAGGAAGTACTAAATTTCTAAGGTTTAAGTGATTCCCATGTTTTCCTTAAACAGTGTTGAAAATTATCCCAGTATTTATTATTTTTATGTTTGCTTTATTTTAACTTTTATTTTTCTTAAAAAAAATAATATAAGTAATGCATGGTCATAATAGGAAACATACAAAGTTTGGTTAAGTAAAAAGAAAAATATGAATAATTCTACCACTTGGAAATAATAATGACAATGAATTTGACATGGACCCTTTTAGACTTTTTTTTCTACATGCATATAATTTTTCACAATATATCCTACAGATGTCTTAAAACCTTCAAGTCATGTTTCTAAATTTTAAGATATCATGGGTAGCTTTCGATTTCCAACAAAGAATTTAATGGCTATGGACCAAGGGGATTCCAGTTATATGGGACCCTGGATTTCCTCACCCCATTTCCCTCAGTCATTTCTAGGGCCCGTTCTTCTGCATGTGGGCTACACCATTATGGCATCAAAAGATAGTCCAGGGGCCACTGTTTAGAGTGACTGGGTGTTGGTGTGTGTGTGTGGTAGACTTAGAGGTGGGTGGGGCACGTCACGGCGTGGAACTGAGCTTGGGTAGGAAGAGGATGGAGAACAGGATAAAGGCCAAGGATAAAAGCTAAGATCGGGGTCCTGATGTCCTCATATTACCACTGAGAATTTAAAATTCAATCCTGGTCTTCCAAATCATTCTCAAAGTAAAGAGACAGAATATATTTTATTTAATAGTTTGTTAGTTTGCTTCATACCTTTTAAATATTTTCAATATAGTATATATGTGAATTCCATTTGTACTCAATGCAGGCACTGTAAATGCTGTTGTTACTGTTGTTAAGTGCCATTGAGTTGGTTCTGACCCATACCGACCCTGTATAGGGTTTCCAAGGAATGGCTGGTGAGCTTGAACTGCCAGCCTGACTGTTCAAATGAACACTGCAGTCCAGTGCAGTAACCCAAAGCAGAGGCTCTCTTTCTAGAAAGGAGCCCTGGTGGCATATTGGCTACTCCACAAGGTACAGGGACAAGAGGTCAGAATATACATAGCCCAGACTCTTACAGAGTTCACAATCTAGGGACCTCCAACCTGTGAAATAATGACCACAGGTGTGACAAGTGCATCAGTTAAATATGAAATCAGTACAAAGGCCACACAGAGTAAGGAGTGAAAAACTCCACAGGTCAGAATCCTGGGATCAATTCATCAACTGGATTAACTACAACATCACAGAAGTCTTCAAAAACTGTACAAGCCACCCAAATTTCTAAATGGTTTTAAAATGTTAAGTTTTTGATATATTTGGTAATGTGACAAATTGATTATTTAGGAAATTACTGTCTACAAATGATTGATTCACTAACTTGCTTCCTTGAGGGGTTGGTCCAAGCTGTGATTTGAAGACTGTGTAGGAGTTTGAAGGGAAAAAAGGGGGAATTGATGGAGAAAAATATTCTGGAGACAGTACCTGTATCAGTTTTGAGGCATGGAATGGTAAAAGACCACAGGAGAACAATAAGTAACTAGAAGTGCTAGAGTAGAAAGAGTGAGGTGGGGAAGCAAAAGGAGATAAAGCTGGAGAGAAAGTCAAGGTTACAACCTGGGGGACTTTGTGGCCCTGCACTATATAAGAATCTAAGAATTCAAAGTGAAGAAGTGATAACACCAGGATTACATTATAGGCAGATCATTCTGGCAAAAGCAGAGAGGATGGATTGAAAGCGAGTAGTCTGGAAGAAAGGTTTCTGGTTGGTGCAAATGTTTAACATGCTCAGCTGCTAATGGAAAGATCGGCAATTTGAGTTTCTCTAGAGGTGTATTGGGTACAAGTCTTGGTGATGTTTCTGATAAATCAGTCACTGAAAACCCTTTGGAGCACAGTTCTACTCTGACACACATTGGGATGCTATGAGTCAGAATTAACTCAACATCAACTGGTAGTCTGAAAGGAGTGAGTTTATGCTGAGAAGTCAGAACATATGGGGATCATGATGTCATGAAGAGGGCAAGCTCTGGATTCACACTGCTGGGATTTGAAACTTGCTTCTACCATTTACCAGTTGCATATTTAGCCGTTCTGTTGATTCAGTTTCCTCATCTATAAAGTGCACACAATAATAATTGTGAACAAGGAACATACTTGTCTCCTAAGTGTACTGGGTTGATGCTGTTATTGTTGTTGTTAGTGCTGTTGAATCAGTTCCAACTCATAGAGACTCTGTAGGAGTAGGGTTTCCAAGGAGCAGCTGGTGGGTTTGAACTGCTGACCTTATGGTTCCCAGTCCAGTGCTGATCCTATAAACACCACACCAGGAGTCTGTACTGGGTTGATAGGGACAGGCAATTTAGACATTGGCTATCAAAAATGGGGAGTTATAAAGATATGAAATGGCTGGCTTACAAGCTTCCATGGGTGGGCTTAGTTTCAAGTTTCAGAATGATGGGAGTAAGGCAGAATCCCTACTGACTAGTTTTCCTTTTTTCCAGATGGGTCTGGTTTGGAGGTGGGGGATAATTCTGATAAGATCTTATGCTTTAATTATGAGTAATTGTTAGCAGGATTAAATGTGATTGTTAAAATTATAATTATAGAAGATATATAACTAAAAGTGGGGTGCTGGGGACCTGCCTCGACATGGATGTTTGGTTCACGAGTTGGGGATATCTGGCGGCGATAGGGATAGCACAAGAGAAGATATAGAGACACAACAAGAGAGACAAAGAGACACCCCAAAACCAGAGTGGATGCATTACTGGCGTCCTGCAGATCCGGTGTGGTGAAAATATTTGCCATGAGGGCAGAAAGATCCTGCATAGCAAACATCTTAGCTATGCAGGCAGTATGTTCCCCTTGCTAGCTGGTCAGCCACGCATGCCTAGTCAGTCGTATAACATGCCCTCCATGCTGTAATGCACCTGGATTCGTTCTGCGCCTCCATTTTATTTAGGGGAGGTACTTTACACAAAGCTGGGCGGGACTAAGACAAGGTACAGGTAACATATGTAATTTTCCAGACATTCAGACACCTTCACGTTGTACTTCGCAGGTTCAAATCTCACGACAGCAACTTGGTTTCTTAAGCTTAATTAACATACCTTTTAGCACCTAGCCTCAAATGGGGGGAGGAAAAGGAGGATTGGGAGGATTCCCACTGTGTTGGCTGCCTGGGCCAGGTTTGCAGGAAGAAGCTAGGTGCCTAGGTGAATGGGCTGCACCTGGAAACACTTTAGGCAGGGCAGTTCTTTTGTTCTTAGAACAGAGACGGGGAGCCACCCAATTTACTTTGAATGAATTCTCTGAGGGAAGACTTTGCCTTTTTGGAAATTTGCAGTTTCGGCTTTTAGGAGGTTTTTACATTTATCTGTGGATATTAAGGGCTCATGTATGAAATTAATAAGAAACATAACTGAACACTAAGATGAAAAACAGTTTGCTATGTCTGCTAGGTGGCTAGAGTCTGTTCCTCAGAGCCTGCGGCCTGTACAGTCTGCAACACTTGGCCTCACAGGGCCTCAAACTCCTGACCTGTCTGGACAGTCTGCAACAGTGGGGAATAGTTAATCTTTTTAGGAATCCCAGGACCATCAAGAATGAAGAACATGAGTGGAGCATGAGATCTCTACCTACAAAAGCAGTGACAGCAGAAATAATGGAAGAGGTGGTGGAAGGAGAGACAGAGCAGTTGCAGATTCT
This sequence comes from Chrysochloris asiatica, assembly GCF_000296735.1. Lineage (NCBI taxonomy): Eukaryota > Metazoa > Chordata > Mammalia > Afrosoricida > Chrysochloridae > Chrysochloris > Chrysochloris asiatica. The sequence continues at coordinate 1,980,285 of NW_006408894.1, read as the reverse complement.
AGGCCCATTGACTGAGTAAGGCTGTATGAGGGCAAGAGGCTGACTTGCAGAATGTGCCCTTTGGACATTTAAATGAATATATATTTTTTGTTTTGTATGTGTGCATCAAATATTTTTGCTTTGCTAATTTGTAAGATATAAAATATAAATGGGGAGCCACAGGGAGGAAGTAGGGTGATTTTTGTAGAGGGAGGGGATTGTGATTGTTAAAATGAAATAAAGTGTATGATTTGTTGAATGTAAAGCTGATAATCTTGTCCATAAACCTTCACTCAATTCACAAAAAAATGTTAAAAAATAATTATGAAGATGAAAAGAAACAATACATACAAAGCATGCAGGGAAGAGCTATCCTACTGAAAATTCTTAATGCATGCTAAATATTAAATATAATAATTATTATATCTCAGTAGTTCCAAAGAAAGATAAAGATTATATGAATTGAGTTACAGATCCTAGAAACCACAAGGATGGAATGGGGTTGAGATCACGTAAGGAGAGGGTTTGGTAGGGCTTTTAATTGATTAGTTGTAGGGGTGAGGAAGATTTCTAGCTTGAGTAACTGAATGGATGGTGTTGATATAAAAAAACTCAGGAGGATAGGAGCAAGAACACGCTATGTGGTGGAAGTTAATGAATTGTGCTTTGCACATGTTGAGTTGTAGATATTTGTGAGTCATGAAGGTCCAGCAGATAAATGGGTATGCACATCTGGGGTTCAGGAAAGAGAGGTGAAGACTGCACAAACCAAATGTTAAAGTGAGAGACTGTTGACAAGAAATAACTGTACTGACATACAAAAGTGTTTCCATCTACAAGGGGTCTTCAAAAAGTTCCTGGGAAAATGGAATTTTTAATGCATTTTTGCATTAAATGCAAAAGTTTGGCCCTTAACTCAAGGTTTCTGTTAATATCTAGAAAGGAAGGTAAAGTATTGGTTATCTCATGTGTAATTTACATCATAAAAGCTATCCTGATGAACCCAGCTGGGTGTCAACTCTATTTGGTGACCCTTGTTAAGGATTCTTTAAATTTTTACATGGGTGCTCCTTTTATCACTCTTGTAGTGTACAGCTCCTACTACTCCTTCCAGATACAGGGAAGTTGAGGGCAGGCTCTTTGTCATACTTAAGTTAGTCTTCCCTGCATTGCCCAAAGCAAGCTTTTGCCCATAGAAATGTTCAGTAAACATGTGATGACCTGTATGTCACCTGAGGTCACTCTTGAAAAGACTCAAGATCATACAGCAATTTGTGTGGAAAGGGTCATAGAAAATGAGCTTAGGTCAAGGTGTTTGTCAAAATCCTGTGGAAATTTTAAAAGGAGGGGGTGGGGATTGGGGGTGGGAGGGTTCAGGTAGTAATAGCTAAGACAGTTTTAATATGAAATTTGTATATTAGCAAGAAATGATGTTGTTGTTGTTAAGTGCCGTTGAGTAGGTTCCGACTCACAGCAATCCTGTATAGGGTTTCCATGGAGCAGCTGGTGCAATTGTACTGCTAACCTTGTGGTTAGCAGTCCATTGCTTTACTACAGTGCCACACCAGGACTCCAGGGTTCCAAAGATCAGAGGAAAGACTGAAATTGCCATCCTGTCCGTGAAAGGTCTATTCTTTTTGGGGTATCTTTATAGTATAGGCTATTATGTAAACTTATGCTGTGTGTTCCTTGCCGATTTCACATAAAGTTTGAAAAAAAACAACACAAACTTACAGCTTTTGAGTTAGGTTCTGTCTGAAGCAAATTAGTTTGAAAGTTAAAAGTCAACAATGGTTCAGGTCCCTAATAGTTTGATGCAACTTCTTTTTCATAAAAAGAATAATTAGTGGTGGTTGTGTGTCATGTAATCGGTTCCTACACATACAAACGACCCTGTATAGGGTTTCAGAGACTGAAACTTTATCGGAGTAGAAAACCTCATCTTCTTCCAGTGGAACTGCCCACTACACTATCAGAGCTCCTTCATAAAAAGAGTACCAACAAAAATTCAACATCAAGCACCTACCCACAAAGAAACGAAAGGAAACAAAAAGAAAACAAATTGTGCTTATTGCATTTCAAACTTTCATCCGCCTTACTGAGAATCATTGTCAAGTTGGAGAGAATATTCTTAAGTGGAGGCTCAGTGGTGATGCCGTGAATCTGTATATTCTCTTGTGGCATGTCATGTGTGTTTTGGGCATCATGATAGAAAACACAGAGGGAATATCCATGAGTGTCTCAGATGATCCTCTGTGAACATGGATGGAGTGGGGAAGATTCATCAGTTTTCTCTGGAACATCATCCTGAGTGCTGCTGGAGTCCAAATGGAGATGTTCTGTAAGTGCAAAGTTTTCAAAGACTTATTTAAGAAGAAAGAATGTAAAAGAATTCATTCATATTTACTGAAATTGATTAAATATGGAAATGATAATATTTTTTAAATACTGGGCTAAAGAAAATATGATTTATGTTAATTTTTAAAAATTAAATAGTGACTCACATTATATGTATGTTGGACAGTCTAACTTACACCACCAAAGGTTAGATGTAAAGCCCGATCTTTACAGGATGCAAAGCTCACAGGAATTTGTCTTTGCTCACGTGAATCATGCCCAGCTGTGTATAAATGCAGCTTTATTGTTTATATAATAGCCCTCTGTATATCCTGAGAGTCTTTCATCTGAGGATCTCAAACATTAATTAATTCCCACAGAATAGCTGAGGAAGACTTCTATTCTTAATTCCTTTCTACAGATGAGAAAACTGAGGCACCGGGAGATAGAAATGATTTGCCCAGGGCTATCCACAGTAGTGTCAGAGCTTAGAATAGAAACTGTGAGTCATTGCAATTAATCACACACTTTAGTCAGCACACAATATATATTTTTTTCTTCCTGTTCAGGGGAACTCTTTCGAGGTGGGGACCATAAGGACTATGTTGTTGTTGTTAAGTGCCCTCAAGTCAGTTCCAACTCATAGTGACCCTGTAAAGGGTTTCTGAGTTGCCGCTGATGGGTTTGAACCACTGGTTTTGCAGTTAGCAGTCCAGTGCTTATCCAGCAGGGCCCTATGAGTCAGAATGGACATAATAGCAACAGGTTTGATTGCTTTAAAGTAAGAAATAAGTAAATAAGTGGCATTTAAAATTGTAGGATGTTTATTAAATGCTCCCATTATTATCCTTTGGGGAGTAGATTTTAAAAATCCCACCTTTGATTAGTTCATCTTGTTTAAAAATTAGATCTCCTTGGTCTTAGTTTGATATTTTTAAGAGAAGACATTCCAAGCAAAAGCAGGTTGGTTTAGATTTGGCTTCCAGATTGGCAAAGGAAGAAAATGACTTTCGGACCCTGTGGTGCCCCTCACATTCTTCTGTCTTCTTCCACCTGTGATACTGATCTCCTTTTGCAAGCTCAGGCAGCATAGCACCGGTGAGTATTTGTCTTTATGAAGTTTACTTAGAAATAGACATAGGGTTTCCCAGTTAAAAGTTTCATGAGGCAAATAGTTTTTGTTTTCTGTATTCATATTAATTTTTCTTGTTCTGGGTAAGGAAAACCAAGAGAACAAAATACTACAACTTTGTGATTACATTCTTTTTGATGGCTACTGATTCTCCATACCATTCTAAACTATCAGGTCTCGAAGAGTCCTGATGTAGTGCTGTACGTTAAACACTGAAATGCAAGGTTGGTTTGAACCACAAAGTTGGTGTTATGAGTTGGAACCGACTCAATGACCCTTAACAATAACATAAAATGCATAAGTTTAGAAGTAGAATTAGAGAGTTATAGAAACCATTCATTCATTTATTTATCCAACAATATGCACCCTATGTTATGTTTTCAAAGCTACTTATTGTGAAGGTGTGAGTAAAAGGTTTCTACACTTCTTTAATTCTGTTCCTTGTAAAAACCATTTAAATAAAATGTAATATTTTTCCAAGAATGGTTGAAGGATTTTTATTTTTGCCAATACACACTTATGTGTACAAGGGGAATGTATTCATGCAATGCCCTTTCTACTTTTATTGCCAACAGAATTAAGCCTGATCAGTTCACAGTGTGTCATCTTGTCCTTGTGACAGGAAATATGACTAGAGTGCTGAAAGGTTTTTAATTATACTTGCAGTTGCCTCAAATAATGATAGCCTACCTGTGGGCACATGCCTTAGAGGAGAATCATAGTCTGTGCTACGTGCATCAGGCAGGTTCGTTAATTTCCTTTGCCTTTTGTTTGAATCAGAAAAATGACTTAAAGAAATGCATGTACATTCCCCTTTTGTCCCCACCCCACAGTGACAAGGCTGAGGCATGATGTTTAAGACAGTGAGAGGAGAGTTTCAATATCTTCGATATCTTTGATATGTCAGGCACAGAAGGTTTTGAAAGGGGGTGGATGTGAAGAGAATTGTGGGATGAAAGCAGGAATGAGTAAATGACCTTGTAAGGAGAAAACTGCAAACTCCATGCTGGACAATCCTCTGCACTTGAAGTTTCTTCTTCCTTCAAAGCTGATGAATTCCCCTTTTTGGGGGCTGGGAAGTGGGGGAAGGTAGTAGAGTAAAGTGGCTATCCAATTGCTGATGAGAGGGTTTTGAATCATGGCAACCCCATGTGTTTTAGAATAGAGCTGTCCCCTATAGGGTTTTCAAGGTTGTGATCTTTGCGGAAGCAAATCACCAGGCCTTGCTTCTGAGGTGCCTCTTGTGGGTTTGAACCACCAACCTCTGGGTTAGGAGATAAGCGTTTTAACTATTGCTATCACTTGGGGATTCTGGATAAAGCAGAGGACATGATATGTGCATGTTGTATTCTGTTAAATATTTTTCCAAAGTGATGTCTGCTACTTTCATTGGTTATCACTTTCTGCCATTCAATTTGTCCAGATGTATTCATTTTCTGATTGTTGCCAAGCCACTCAGTACTCTATCACAAGAACAGTTTGATACTGACTCTAGCGGATCTCTGTTGGCAAAACAAATCAGGAAGATCTATTAAATACTGATCAATTAACTTCAAAGTATAGTGGTGATTTTGTAAGCCTTTCTGGTAGACTTGGAAATGGAACTTGTTTTTATACAAATAAGCCTAGTTATGAATTCATGCTAATGAGAAAGTATGGGATTTTTAATACCTGGAGGAAGGAGGCAATCATTTCATGGATTGATAACTAACAGCTCTCTAGAAAAAGTCTGTAAAAACATGTTGTTTTCATTCTTTCAGCCACTGGGCTAAATCTACAGTAGGGGACCCAGCTGGGAGTATGGTTTAAATGACAATTGAACAGTCAATGTGGGAGAGTCCTTTCCAATTTGGATCTTTATTTAATAAATAATAAAACTTTATGCAAAGTAAACTTTTTTTTTTTTAAAGTTTTATTGTGAGGTTTACATGGGAGAACATCAGCTTTACACTCACCCTATTGTATTTCATTTCATTGCAATGATTACAATCCCCTCCATGCATCATCAAATAACCAAAGGGTACACCACACAGGCCCACCCACCCCCAGCCACCAGCACACAGCCCTACTCCCTTCCTGAGTCCAGTGTCCCCAGCTGCTCCATCTGTCCATGTCATCGTCTCTGTCTCCATCCCTGGTGTCAATGTCTTTCTGGGTAGGGTCAGGCTCTCCGCTCTTCTCACTTGGTCTCAGGGACCTCTGCTTCTAGGCTGCAAAATCAATCACTCTCCTCCTTTTGTCAAAAAACCCTCCATTCACCTCTATATTTCCTAGTCTTACAGTCAGTCCTGATGGCAATTATTCACTATTGTACCACAAGAGTCTTATCCCCATTTCCTTTCACCAGCCTGGTCCCAACAGATTGGAAATCATTCAGGGGTGATTCTACCTTCCCCCGCCCTGTCTGGAACTAGGCTCCCTCTTGAGAGCGTGTAAGCCAGTCACTTCTTGCCTTTAGAGTGGCAGAAATTTTCTGTACAATGGCCACCTTGCAGCAGCCCCCCTCCCTCTCTCACCCCCCAGCTGTAAGACACCACCAGTAAAAGAGCAGGAACTTTCTCCGGGGGCTGATTCATGCAGGCAGAATAGCAATCTGCTTTCAGTGCACCAAGCACAATGTAGGCCCTCTAAACTGCCACTCATGCTGGGTCTGCTAACACTCCCTGCCCTTGTTTCCAATTCTTGGTATTGTTGGGGCAGCGTGTATGAGGAGAGCCATGCACTTCCATGTTGGGAGAAGCAGGGTTGCTGGAGGCCTGAGCAATGGCAGTAGCCAGGGGAGCTGGAGGGGCTGTTACACCTCCTGGTAGACTTGCCAGACAGGAATTTAGGAGCTGTATTTCCCAAAAGACTGGTTGTTGCTTCCTCATTCTTAATTTTAGGAAAAACAAAACAAAACAAACTCATGAAAAATTCCTTTAGTAGGCAGACTGATACATAGTTTCAAATATCTTTTTGACTCACAGTGGGCCATTGTTGCAGAGTAGAACTGCCTCATAGGGTTCCCAGGCTGTGATCTTTATGGGGGATTCCTGGTATGGCAATATAGAATCAGCACTGGACTGCTAACCACAAGGTCAGCAGTTCAAACCCACCAGCTGCTTTTCTGAAACCCTATACAGAGTTGCTATGAGTCTGTAATCAACTTGAGACAGCAGTTAATAACAACAACAACAACAATCTTTATGGGAGCAGATTGACAGGTCTTTTCTCCCATGGAGATGGCTGCTGGGTGGGTTTACACCTCTGACCTTTAGGCAAGCAACCTAGTGCTTAGCCATGTGCCACCAGGGTTCCTTAAAACATCTTTCTGTTATTGTTGTTTAGTGCTTTACAGTCAGTTTGACTCATAGTGACTCTTTCCGGGAGTCCTGGTGTTACGCTTAGGACAAGCAATAGACTGCTAACATCAAGTTCAGCAGTTCAAACCCACCACTTGCTCCTGGGAAACCCTATACAGGATTGCTATGAATTGGAGCTGACTTGAAGGCACTTGACAACAATAAGGTCTCCATATTGGTTTGAACTGCAGACCTTGCAGCTTATCCTATAGCACCACATTCTAGCACCCTTTAAAACACCATGGATAACCAATTCCCAAGCAGCACTGGGGCAACCATTAAACTATTCTTAGCCAGGTTGGATAAAAAGTGATACTAATAAAGGTGATTGATTGGGACTTACAGCACATGGTTTGATGAATATTGGAAGTATGAGCTCCTTGCTAGTCTTTACAATCTAGGCAAAAGAAGTAACATGTCAAAGATATCACACCCATGATACACAATCATTATGTTGTTGTTGTTAAGTGCCGTCAAGTCGATCCCGACCCAAAACAATCAACATACCTGTGTAGGGTTTCCAAGGAGCAGCTATCACCGACCTTGCAGTTTGAATGACTTTGCAGTCTGGCGCATTAACCCACAGCGCCACACCAAGAATCCTTATTGATTGGTTGGTTATGTGTCGTGGAGTTGGTTCTGACTCATAGCCACCCTGTACAGGGTTTCCGAGGCTGTCAGTCTTTACGGGAGCAGCAAGACTCATCTTTCTTCTTCGGAGCAGCTGGTAGTTTCGAACTGCTGACCTTAATGTTCGCAGCCCAATTTGTAACCACTACGCTACCAGAACTTCTTAAGACTCCTTATGTTGTTGTTGTTATGTGCCATGGAGTCGGTTCCGACTCATAGCGACCCTGCACAGGGTTTCCAAGGCTGTAAATTTTGACGGGAGCAGAAAGCCTCATCTTTCTCCCGCGGAGCAGCTGGTAGTTTCGAACTGCTGACCTTGCGGTTTACAGTCCGATTCGTAACCACTATGCTACCAGAGCTCCTTATAGGAGGGATCAAAACATTCTTAAGCTGGTAGCAAAGTTACACATCATAGATAAGTCTCAAAGACTGCTTTAGAACAAATGTTGGTGCCAATTTCCTATCTCCCCCACACACAAAAAAGAAAAACACAAAACAGTGAAAGGGGCCTGAGACTCAGGATAAAAATAATACCTTTTGATCACTATGTTAGAAAAATTTTATGCACGTGAGCTAATTTACGCCTAAAGGCAGTCTAATCAGAAGGCAGGTGTATTACTATTCCCAATTTATGTACAAATGTGGATTCTGTTTGGTCTCAAAGGCACATCACATTGAACTACCTCTCTGGGTCTAAAATGAGACATATACATAGAGGCAACAAGTCAGTGAATTTCCCCCTTCTTTTCTCTAAAGAATTCCAGTTTTTCTTAATCTTAGATTAGAGCTTTTTGTTAAAGTAACCATAGTTGCGCTTTGCAGACAAAGTATGACAGACAATATCTAATGTTGAGAAAAACAGTGAGCATTTCCATTTCTGTTTCATGAATCAACAGTGAACCAATCAAGTCTAGCCTTTTATGACAGTCCTTTGTCTCCTCTTCTGCCAAGAATGGGTGGACACATTGAGACAGTCAGAGTGTCAGTGCTCGCTTGACCAGGCACACAACTTAACATGAGTGAGTCACTAAAAGGGTTAGAAATTTAGGGGCAGGAATAGCTATTGCCGTTAGGTTAGTGCAGCTGAAAATGTCCCAGCATTAACTATTGTGATCCTGGATATAGCTTGTGAATTCATCTAATAGTTTATTTTTTCAATAAATATCTAAGCTCATCTACTCACTTTAATGAAAAATAGAGGGTGAAAAAAACTCAGCACAAAATAGTACACAGTGAAAAGCAAATTTCTCACCTCACTCCTCCAGTTTCTCTGCTTATCAACAGTTACAGTTATTGGGAATCCTTTTAGAGGATTTTAAATATAAATGTGGCTTTTCCTTGGTTACTGAATCCTTGTTATCACCTGAACACTGGGGACAAAGTGATAACTAATACATTGGTCCCACGAGGAGGAGACAGACACATAAACCAATTCTCAGCATGATTGATAAGTGCCCTTCCTTATAGGGTTGGTGGTTGTCTGAGTAGATCAATGTGTCTGATCAGCGGCCACAGTAAATTGTTACAAATAGTTAAGTACCAATGTTTGCACATGTTGTTAAGTGCCATCAAGTTGGCTCCAACTCATAACGATCCTGTATAGGGTTTCTGAGGAATGGCTGGTGAGCTTGAACCACTGACCTTGCAATTCAAACGACCTTGTAGTCTAGCATGTTAATCAGCAGCCCCACACCAGGACTCCTGGAGGTTAAGCTGGTTCACTGGGCTCTTCCAGGGTGTGTCCTCTTGTGATTAAGATAAGAAAACTTTAGGGAACCGAAAACCTCAGATATTCAGGGTGCAATGAGAGCATAATTCTTATTTTCTGAGGGACCCTCAGAAAGCTTTCTCTAATGAATATATGTCTCTCATTCATTGGGACATTGATCTACTGTTTCCAAAATATTCATACTTGTAATAGATGGATGTCAAGGAAGTGGCAAAGCCACCAGTCTGGATTGAATACAGTTCAGGACAGTAATCCGTGCATAGCGAAGTAGATAACACTTTGGAGATTTAAGAAATCTGATGCATGTGGATGAAAACTACTGGAGATAGGCTTGGAGCATATTCTTTCAATGAAGCTGGGAATCATGGAACAACCCAAGCAGCCTGTAGGCTTGGAAGAGGTGCATACTGCAGTAATTTGGTTCACAAAGAATTCATGTTTACTTGGGTTCACCTGGATCCTCACACTTTACAGAGTTGGACTTCTTAGTATGTTTGTAAACCGACTCTAGGCTTTGATGTAGCCTATGTTCAATACAGGACATTATACCAGTTCATTCTGATTTGACTCCCAGCCGAGAATTTGCATTTCCCCCCAGATATACTGAAACAGAATCTACATTTCAGCAAGATCTCCAGGTGATCATCTTAGGGAAAGAACCTGTTAGAAACCCAGGCTCCATGTGTGATAAGGAGTTAAACAAGAAAAAGGAAAAAAATTGGCATGAGTAAATTTCACATGATTTCCAGCCCAAGTTATGAGCTGGCCCTGCCTGTCTCATTCAATCAGCCAGGGGCAGAGAAACTTTTGCAAACTTCAGTGACCCATTTAGAAAGCATGGCGTACATCCTGCCTTCAGGAAGAAACCCAGAACAGGTTAGATTTCCCTTTTTTCAGTTTCTATGGCAGCTTGCCTTGTAGCTAGCTGTCTAAGGAGAGAATCTGACCCAAGATCCTCTCCATTTTGCAAATGTGCCCCTCCGAAGGGCAAGAAAGTTTGCTAGTTATTGATGACACATGAGGTAAAAATGCAACTTGGAATGAAGCACAGCTGAACTGCTGAAGGCAGGCCTATAAAATGCAATCTTACCCAAGGGTTTCCTTCCTGAGGAGTTCAAATGGCAGTCGGCTCTACAACAGGAGCTAGATGCTTACTTAAATTTGATCATATCTGAAAAATAGCTAGTTCTTTTCCTCCACTAAAGAAACCCATAACCCACATTTGTACAGCTAATCAAACTTCAGTTGAAGAAATACTGAAACAATGCAGTCTTTAAAAAACCTCATTCTAAACTATGCACAACAGAACAGAAATGCAAATGTTCTGTTGTGCATAGGGTCTCTATGAGTAGGTACCAACTCGATGGCACCTAACAACAGCAACAACTAAGAGCTATGGCCTGGGGTGTAGGGTTCCAGAGTTTGTTTTTCCTCTCTTCCTTCCTTGTCTTTCCCCCTCTCTCCCCCTCTGTCCTTCACTGGCTTGTTTGTTCTGTCCACTCCTTCCTAAAAGGAATATGAAGCAGCACTAGATCTAAGTGAAATCTTGCCTCTTCACCCAGTTTTTTCCTTAGTTGAATTAAATGAACAACAAAAAAGAGTGCATTTTCTAAGTAACTTAAGAGATCTTGTCAATTCATTTATTCCCCCTGCTTTGAAAATAACCCCCAAAAGATAAAATTACTTGCATCAATTTTCACAGAAGAGCAGCCAAGGTTTTATTGAAAACACTGTCCTTCATACTCTTGCATATTTTCTTTTCCTCTGTAATATGGGAGGGTATCAAATGTAAAAGAAATAAAAATGTAAAATACGGTTCCTTCCTTTCATCTTTGCTCAATTTTCAAAATCTTTCAACCTACCATTCTATTTTAATTTTTTTAAAAAAAATTAATCTTTAAAGTCAAGCAAGTAGAGTGATTTATTTGACTTTTAAGGGTTCGGAAGGCCCAAATAATGGACACTATATTGTGTCACTCATCAGACTCCATGTTCTTACAAAGTGAACATATTCTCACCCTGTATTGGGGCTGGTCAAATATTTTTACACCTGGGGGAACATGTTCAAACTAATTTGCTTCCTATAGAACTCTGGAAATGCATACGACAGTCCATGGTGGAGGACATCATTCTTGGTAAAGTGAACAGTCAGGGAAAAAGAGGAAGACCCCCCAATGAGATGGATTGGCACAGTGGCAGCAGCAGTGGGCTCAAGTGCAGCAACAATTGGGAGGTGGCCGTGGGCCAGGCAGTATTTTGTTCTGTTGTGCATGAGGTTGCTATGGGTTGGTATCGACTCGACGGCAGCCAAAAGCAACACATTTGTTCCTTGATGTGACTGGATTTTTTTATTTTTTAAGGAAAGAAAAAAAGATGAAAAAGTGTCATTGATATAACAGTTGAATAAATTTTAAAAGAAGTTCAGGATTTCTCCTTAAATGCATATCATGTGTTAGAGTACAGTATTACCTGAAAGAGTTGTTGTTGTTTTAAGTGCTGTTGAGTTTGAACTTCCAACCTTTTGGCTAAAAACCACCTCTAACTGTCATGGTTATGAAACGGATATAGGAAAATGGGGAAAGATGCTTATGTTAGCAAAATAAATGGAAAAAAAAATCAAAATTTTATGTTTTTTTGAAAGACCAAAAGAACACATACCAGAAGAATAGCCTAGAATTATTTTTCTTTTTGTAATTTGGGAAGTTATTTTTCTAACAAAAACAAAATTAGCAACCCTAGTCTTTATATTTTTAATGAATCTGATTTATCCTGGACCACCCTGTACTTAGATATACAGACCTCTGACTTTTGACAAATATGTATTTTAGACTTGGAATTGCTCATCAGAAACTGTAATTGGGACTGATAAAATCTCAGTCCTAAAAGAAAAAACAAAATACTGGAGCAGTGTAGTACATGCTGGGATAAATATTCTGAAAGCAAGTGAATAATGAGATTGCTAACTCAGCAATGAGCACACCTGAGTTTTGGTAAGTCTGTTCCAATAATCACCAGTGTGTGGTAAGATCCTCAGTCCACAGAGAGTCCCTCACCTTTATTAAACTCATAGGAATACGTGTTTAGTCCCCATAAAGCTAGGTGCCATAAATCAGGGGAAAGCTGTGGATCCTGTCAGACCTGCTTGCATTCCTTTCCTTTCAGCGATTCTTTGGTTCCAGAGGCTTTATTCGTTGGGAATGCTTTAACACCCTTTTGGAAACAGTGCCAAAGTCCAAGGCTTTGACAGCTTGATAAAACCTTATTTTATCCTGAGATGGAGAAAAATCTGCTGCTGGGAGGGGCAAAATTATCAAAGGCAGTACGATATAGCAGCAGTAAGTTAACTGGCAGATGAGAGCGCCTTTGAACTTGCTGGGAAGTTAACAGCAAGTGTGCAGATTCCTGGGAGAAGGTCTGTTGCTAAAAGAAGATAAAGAGCTAGTTAAGTGGCTTTCCAGCTGGAGAAAGAGGCAGGAGACAGAAACCATCCAGATCTAGAATCCATGCTGTATTCTTTTAATGAGGGAGGGAGTAAACCCAGAGAAATTTATGAGATGGTGTTGAAAATAGATGGGGGAAAACAAGAAGTTGAGCAAACATTTTTCTTTTAGTATTATGGACTAGAATGTAAAACAACCCATTTGAAGAGGGGATTAATTGGACTTGGAGGAATTACAAGTCGTGAACCATTAGGAAATCTGGTGATTTACAGATGCCAAGACCAGTTCTTTTCCTAAGGACTCTCTTTGAAGTCCAGGGATTTGGGGACACAGGGGGTGAAGGGAGGAATGGGAATTAGGGTGAGAACTGGTTTTGCAGTTGTCTTGTTTCCACAAAGCATTTATTGCTTCCCTTTTCCTCATTCATTCAACAAATACTTCATGACCTTGTCTCTGTGCCTGGTACTCTGCTGAGCATTTGGGATTCAAAGATGAATGCAGAGAATTACTGCTCTGAAAATGTCTGCAACTAAATTCAAATACTGACCAATTTCCTATTTCATTTCTCTTTATGAAGAACTGCTCTGAAGAAGTAATGCACTATTCCATATTTTATGTTGCTAATTTCAAGGGGCCCTGGTGGTGTTACAGGTGAGGCATTGGATTGCTAACTGCAAGTTCAGCAGTTCAAACCCACCAGCAATTCAAACCCATGAAACCCACTCTGTGGGAGAAAGATGAAGCTGTCTGTGCCCGTAAAAATATATAGTCTTGGAAACCCTATGCATAGTTCCTGTCAGGCATTTCTCATTTCACATATTTATATTTTCTTCAATAGAGAGAATCACTAAATATAAAAAAGTAGGTTTAATTATGATGGTATTTATAAAGCTTTTTCACCTAAATAAATCCATTCATTAGAAAAGAAAATCTTAGGTCAGACAGGCATTACATTCTGATTTATTGTTATTTTGATATGATTTCTATATCAATTGTACAAGCCTCCTTATCCATTATTGGAATTCGTGGGTGGTTGTTGGTGGTTATGTGCTGTGGAGTTGGAACCGACTCATAGTGACCCTGTACAGGGTTTCTGAGGCTGTAAATCTTTACAGGAGCAGAACGCCTCATCGTTCTCCCACGGTACAGCTGGTAGTTTCGAACTGCTGACCTTGCGGTTTGCAGCCCGATTCGTAACCACTATGCTACCAGAGTTCCTTGGAATTCATGGGTAGTATTAGAAAAAGATTTGACCTGTTGGGCAAGATGAATTATTTTTATCAACTAGGTACTTAGCTGGTCTGAAAACAAACACTGAAGGATTGTGTATATTTTTGTCTGAGAAAATATCAACTGGTGGCCATACAACCAAAATATAAGGGTTTGTAACAAAAATCTATAATTTTTTTGTCCTACCCAATCTTCTGTAAAGAGAGGAGGGGGAAAAAAATCTGCAATTTTGCAAGAAATGAAAACCAACCCTACCCAGAGAGGCAGTGACGCCAGGGATGGAGACAGGGACAATGATGTGGACAGATGGAGTGGCTGGGGACACTGGACTCAGGGAGGGAGAAGGGCTGTGTGCTGGCGGTTGGGGGGGTGGGCCTGTGTGGTGTACCCTTTGGGGTTATTTGATGATGCATGGAGGGGATTGTAATCATTGCAATGGAACAAAATACGATAGGATGAGTGTAAAGCTGATGTTCTCCCATGTAAACCTCACAATAAAAACTAAAAAGAAAAAAAGAAAACCACATTAAAAAGTCATATTACACTCATAACATATAATATATTAAATTTCTAGAAGAACTATTTCTGATCAGTCAAAATCTAAAATAGAATTTAAATATCTATTTTCTGATAGGCTAAAATGACATTTTTTTTCTCAGAGTAAAAGAGGAATACCTCCAATGAGATGGATTGGCAAAGTGGCAGCATCAGTGGGCTCAGTCGTGGCAACAATTGTGAGATTGGCCCAGGACTGGGCAGTGTTTCATTCTTTTGTGCACAGGATCTCTATGAGTCCTTACCGACTTGATGACACCTAACAACAATAACAAAATGACTTTGACTAACAATCTTGATATTTTTCACATTGTGAAAAAATTCTTTGTGCTCTAGTTTCTCAAGCATCACGTGGAAATTGGACATGATGATCTTTTTAGGACCAAGGTAGCCAGCCACCAAGATGTCCCCTAATGGTCCCTGTCTGTGGATGTTTGCCACTTGGTAGACTCCTCCCTCACTTTAATAGTATTGGTTTGTGTGACAAAGTAAAACTACAGAATTGATGGCTTGTTTCCAAGGCTACATAGAAAATATTGTAGCTTTTCTCTCTCCGTCTCTCCCTTGTTCTAGGGGAAGCCAGCTGCTGTGTTGTGAGGACACTCAGGCAGCCCATGTGGCAAGGAATTGTGGCCTCCTGCCAACAGCCATATGAATGAGCCATGTTGGAAGCAGATCTTCCTGTCTCGGATAAGCCTTGGGATGACTCCAACCTCATGAGAACCGAGTCAGAACCATCCATCGGATCCACTAACCCAACCTGCAGAAAGTATGTGAAATCATAAATGTTTGTTTTAAGCTGCTTAACTTTGGGGTGATTTGTTATACAGCATTAGATGACTGATATAAGTAAGTGCCTTTTCCAATCTGAGATTCACTGATTCTCTGATTCTCTTGTCCCACCAGTTATATTTATTCTGACTGGGTGCCATGGGAAGTTTTTTAAAATTTCTCTAGTTCCTTGCACACTGTATACATTAAAAAAATTCATAGAAAAATGGAATGAAAAGATAATGAACTTTTTCTGTGAACTTTTTTTCTAAACATTTTTTGCAGTTTTTACTTTAAAGACAAAAATTCATATTCACTGAAGACAATGGGAAAAGTCTCAAAAATTGCCCATAGTTTCAAAGACCACTATTATTAATATTTGAATGCATGAACTCTATTTTTCTTTTGGAATATTAAAAGCAGCTGTGATCATATGTTATAATGTTTTTTCCACATCAAATCCATTTTCTTTAAAAACAAAATCAGCAATGTGCCCTGCTCATCCCAGCCATTCAGCCTTCTGCTCAAAATGACAGGTTCTCAGAGGAGTCAGGCGAGCTGTGTTCTCAGTGTGCAGAAGGCCCGTGAGAGCGTTGTGTGGTTGGAGCCAGCCCCTGGCTGGGAGTTATCAGCAGCTGGGCATGCCAGACACATAGAAGATGATTTATAGCCACTAGTACTCACTCTCTGTGCATATTCTTTTTATATTCAGGACTAGTGTATGTCAAAGGCCACTGCCCCAACAATTCATATTGCTAGTCATAAGCTTCTTAAGAGAATCTTTTGTGTGTGGATCCTATATGAGAGTACGTTTCACTAGGCTGTAGTCTTTACAGAAGCACATTGCCAGGTCTTTTCTCTTGCAGAGCAGCTGATGAATTCCAACCACCAACCTCTCATTAGCAGCCAAGTACTTAAGCATTGAGCCACTATATCTTCTTTAAGGGAATCTTATTATAGTTGTTAAAAGCCAAAGAGTTAGTTCCAACTCATAGTGACACTGTATAGGATTTCTAAGAAGTGTCTTGTGGTTCAAGCCAATCTTGCGGTCCAGTGCTTATTCTACAGTACCTCACCAGGACTTCTGGTTTAGATATTGTTGTTAAGTGCCATCGAGTCGGTTC
>NW_006408894.1:1958522-1963917 GCF_000296735.1 Chrysochloris asiatica | reverse complement strand
ATCTTTACGGGAGTAGAAAGCCTCATCTTTCTCCTGCGGAGCAGCTGGTAGTTTCGAACTGCTGACCTTAAGGTTCGCAGCCCGATTCGTAACCACTAGGCTACCAGAGCTCCTTCAGCTCTCCCCTAATATCTGTCCCTCTTCAAATTTGGATATTTAGGACTAGATTTACTCAGATGCTAATAAAGTATAAGTATTAGGGCCCTTTTCAAGGCATTGGAAGAATATATATACATGAATATGTGTGGAGTCCTGGTGTGGTGCTGTGTATAATGCACTAGATCGCAAGCTTGGTTTGAAATGCAAGGTTGGTGATTCAAACTCACTAGCCTCTCCTCAGAAACCCTATACACTTTTAATTGTGAATTGAGTAATTTCACAATTGAGTAAATTGTGAAAATTTGCATACAAGATCGTTCGTTTTACATTCAACAGATCATATATACTTTGTTTCATCTCAATAACTGCAATCCCCTCTGCGTAACAACAGTTATCTTACTTCCTCCCTGTGGTTCCTATTTCCATTTCACCCACTTGCCCATCCCTTCTCAACTTTGCCCTTAGATAATTGTTGCCCTTTTGATTTTGAATGATTGACAGTTCTATGGTGAGCATACCTTGCTAGTGTTGTTTCCCTATATAGCTATCTTCTGTTTGGTTGAAAATTGGGCCATGAGAGTGTGTGCCTTTCCAGACCTGAAGGGTGGTTGAGGGCCATAGTTTCGAGTTCTTTCAGTTGCTTTCTGACCAGTAAGATGGGCATATATTTTTACAAAATTTGAAAAAATAAGAAAGTTTTTTCACAATTGATGAAGACTACCATCTCATTCTGCTCTGACATATATTTTCCATAATACAGGGTTGTGTTGTGTGGTCCCTTGCATTTTCATTTCATAGCTTTTTTTTTTCTTGAAGTAGGTCTGAAAAATTATAAAATTTGATTCCTAATAACCTGGATAGAACCTCTTGTTCTATGAATTGCAAATATATATGTTTAAGTAGCTTTTCAGTTGCTTTGTTTGTGAACACTATTTATTATTTGTTAATCTTTTGTTTATTTAACTAGGAGCTAATTCAATGGGAATTTCAGAGCCCTGAGAATTCAGAATTAGAGAATTCTTAATGAGCTGAATCTGTTCTAAGTGGTTGTATGTAATTCTCAGGGTTGTTTCATCAGAATCCCATAGGTCTTCAAGAGGCCCGCCTCTTTGTGCTAGCAGAACCCCATTCATGTCCCCATACACTATGGACAGTTTTTAAAGAAAATGATGGCTTCCCCAATTGTTCACTGTGACCCCTCAATGAAGAGAGAACAAAATAAATTTGACTGATTCAACCCCTCTGAACAAAAAGGAATGTAAAATAGACAGTACCCACCAGGTAGGTAATCAACATTATAAAAAACTGTCTTACTTGCTGATTGTTTATTCATTTCACCTATTGAAAAGAAGAATTTATTCTTCTTTAAAAACAAAGCAACAAAACATTTCTTGAAATTTTAAACTCACATTAATGCATGTTGTGGTAGCTATGGAAACACACTGTTCAGATGTCCCTTTAGGAGAACCTGCTGTGGGGTGTATAGCAGTGACAACCCCAGCTGGTACACCAAGGTGTACCACTGTAGCAATCAGACTGAGTGAGCCATGTCCCTCTGGGCTGCTCACAGCAAGCTACTAACAATACTGCAGTGCTAGGGGAAGAGTTTGGGTCTTTCTGCCTAACAGGACTCTTCTAGTGGGCAGCTCTGGCTTGGGGACCCTCCATTAGCCTGACCAACCCTTTCTCAAAACTGTTTTTGGTTCTGAGGCTCTTCCTACCCAATCTTAACCTTCCCTCTCTCTTTTCAGCATTGGTAGACTTTACTCTCTTTGTCTACTCCTGCTCCCTCCCCATTTATCCGGCACTGACTTTCCTCTAATAGCTCTCTCACCCATAGTATTGCATCTTGGCAACTGCTTCTATAAGCACCTGAACTGACACACATATGTGTTATCCAAATAAACAAACCCAGAAGACTTTATATTAAAAAATAGTCCCTTGCCCTTTTCTTTATTATCTCTCCCTTCCAGTTCCTTCATACTGGGTACTACTTTTAACAGTTTTTGTCTTTAGCTCTTTTGGCAGTTATCTCCACAACTCTAAAATAATGACATACGCTTATGTCATTGTATCTTTCTTTTTCTTTTTTAACTATTTTATTTAGGTATAATCCACATACCTAATAAACTGCATTGAAGTGAATAATTTGATAAGTTTTTAATATCTGTATACTGTATACAGATTTTAAGATCTTATATCTGTATAAGATAGTGAACAGATTCCTCACCTCAGAAAGTTTCTTTAAGCCCCTTCACAATGATTCCTTCCATTACCTCTGTGTCCCTGGTCCTTGATTTGCTTCCTGTCACTATAGATATGTTTTCATTCTCCTAGGAATTTATCTAAGTGGAATAATACAACATATGTTTTTTTTTTGTGAAGTGCCATCAAGTCAGCGACCCTGTATAGGGTTTCTAAGGAGAGGCTGGTGAGCTTGAACTGCCGACCTTGTGTCTCAAACCAACTTTGCAGTCCAGTGCATTAACCCACAGTGCCACATTTTTTCTGGCCTCTTTCACTTAGCATAATTCATCCATATAGCCGTGTGTACCAACATAGCATTTTCCTTTTTTGCTAAGTAGTACAAGATAGAGTCAAAAATTATCTGCACTGTGGTTGTAGAATTTATTTTAATCAACTTTTAGAAAACACAAATGCATCATTTTTCAAAATAATCTCCTTGCTTTTCAATACACTTTGTCCATCTGTCAATAAGCTTTCATATCGCCTTATTAAAAAATGTCTTAGGCTGAGCTGCAAGCCACAACTATACTGCTATCTTCACTTCTTCATCAGAGGTGAATCTTTGTCTTCGAGGGGCTGCTTTCAGGGAATCAATCTGGTGAAAGTCTGATGGAGCAAGATCAGAACTATAGGGAGGATGCTTTAACACCTCAAAATGAAGTTTTTGCAGAGTGTGAAGAATGTGGGCAGAGGTGTGTGGACATGTATTGTCATGCAAAATCACAATGCACTTGGAAAGCTGTCCTCTGTGTTTAATCTGAAGTTTAGGCTTTAGCTTTTCAGTGAGTTGTCTCACTGTAACAAGCACTATTTACTAATTGTTGAATCTTTTTACTGATAATGTTCCAATACTGACCCTTGAGAATCCCAGAAAACTGTAAGCATCAATTTTCCAGCTGATGGTTGACTTTTGAACTTTTACTTGGTTGGTGATTGAGGATGTTTCTATTCCATACGCAGCTGTTTATTCTCAGGCTTGTGGTGATGAATCCATGTCTCATCACCAATAATAATTTTTCGAAAGAACTTACATTCCTTCAAGTATCAGTTCAAATTTTGTTTACAGCTGTCTAAACGCTTCTGTTTATGTTCTTTTGTGAGTTGTTTCAGTACCCATCTTGTACAAACTTTTCGAAATCCACGTCTGTCGTGGATTATTTCATAGACAGGTATTCCAAATTCTTAAAGATAGTTTATTCTGTATTCTACCTGCTGACCTGTTTCCCAGACACTTGCCCTTTGGTGTCCTTGTTCTACCAACTCCAAACTGGGCCCTTGCGCTCTATGTTTGCTGAAGAAATGCTAACCTAGTCTTCTTTTAATTTTTCTCCTGCTTGCCTTAAATGTTTTTTGAACTCCACATTTTTCTCTGTTTTGTTTTACTCCCTTGTTTTGCTGGATTTACAAATGATTTGCCACATAATCCACTGTCACTCATGTATTCAACAGGATCATTTCATGTGCCCGTTCAATGTTGTAATCAGCTGTGGATGTGGATGGATGTTTTAATATAATCAGAGTGCAGATAATTTTTGACTCACCCTTGTATATCTCATTGTATGCATTGTATGTAGTAATAATTTGTTTATTATTCATCTGTTGGTGGACAATTTGGTTTCCAGTTTTGTTCTCTTATGGATAATGTTGCCATTGACAGATTATGTTATTGTTAAGTTTCATTGAGTTAGCTCTGACTCATAGCACTCCTAAATATGGTTTTCAAGGAGTGTCTAGTGGGTTTGAACTACCAATATTGTAGTTAGCATTCCAGTGCTGATCCTATAGTGCCACACCCAAACATGTATATTTTCTTTTCTCTTTCCTTTTAAAGCTCATTGTTCCTTATTGCCATTTGTCCAATGTCTTCAGTGTCATGTTTCTTTTCTTTTTATTGTGTTTTAATTATTTTAGGCAGGTTAGTAAATCCAATACTTACTCCATTTGACTGGAAGTGTGAATATTGTATACCTCTTTAATTGATCATAATCTGCCTTCAAGTGGTTTTGTACCACTTCATGAATAATATTAGAAACTCCACTTCTTTCTCCTAGTTTTTGTGTTATTGTTGTCATACATTTAGTGTCTCAGTGTTATAAACCCTGGTTTATATTTCCCTATTTATTATTTCCAGTTATTATTTTCCTATTTGTTTATCAAATATAGATATCAACTGTTGATTTCTTTGATGGTTATTATAGGTTTAGCTCACTTATCTTACATCAGCTAAACCTGGCTTTCCTTTCCTCTCCTTCTCAATGAAATCATGCCACTATTTTTATATACTTTCTTCTAGTTATTTTGCAACCACAAAAAATATGCTCGATTTTTACTTCTAATTTTATCAACGATTGACAATCCCTCTTGACTAGTTTGTGAGGTGAAAATATGAATGCTCTTGTCTTTTTCTTCATCTCTTAAGACCTTCTATTCCAAGCAAATGTTTAATTTTAACTGATGCCAAGAAAGAAAATATAAACCTTGTTCTGAAACCAGATCTAAATTTTCCTTTTGCTTCATCTATAGGTATTGCTGCCACTGTGTCAATCCATCTCACTGAAGGTCGTTCAGTTTTTAGCCCACCTTCCACTTTACCAAGTATGATGTCCTTTTCCAGGGACTGGTCCCTCCTCACAACATGTCCACAGTACAAGAGATGAAGTCTTACTATTTCACTTCTAAGGAGCATTTTGACTGTACGTTTTCCAAGAAAGATTTGTTGGTTCTTCTGATAGTTCATGGTACTTTCAATATTCTTCTCCAACATCATAATTCAAATGCACCAGTGTTTTCTGTGCTCTTCTTATTCACTACCCAATTTTCACATGCATATGAGATGATTAAAAATACTATAACTTGGGTTAGACCTACCTTAGTCCTCTTTGCTTTTTAACACTTTAACTAGGTCTTGTGCAGATTTGCCTAATGCCTAATGCAATACGTTGTTTGAATTCTTGACTGCTGCTTGCAGGAATGTTGATTGTGCTAATCAAAATGAAATCTTTGGCAACTTCAGTCTTTTCTCTACTTATCATGATGCTATATATTCATC
>NW_006408894.1:1951758-1958172 GCF_000296735.1 Chrysochloris asiatica | reverse complement strand
CCTCTGTATAATTTTCTTTGGTCTTATTATTCGTTCTATGCTGCTAACTCCAGTAATTGTAGCTTCTGAGAAAATGGTTTCTATGTGCCTCTCTTAATGTCTCCACTGTGTTGGCAGTGCGTAGGGTCCTGGGAACAAATCTCTCTGAGGAACAAGCTCTGGCCACCTGCAAGCATGTCAAAACTGTTCTTTATCAAGTTATTCAGTTATGTTTGATATTAACTTAATACATGAGCTCTTGATATCCATGTACAATAATAAAACCAAAACCCCCTCTAAAGCCGAGGCAGTAAAACTTCCTCATACAAACAAAGGAAGGTTTGCTGGGATTATGCGGGGAGGCTCTAGAGAGAAACTGTCCAGGGTATTCACTCAAAGTAGATTGGTGAATTCCGGGAGTATTGTTTAAAGAATAATAGTGGCAGCCCCGTCAAACTGTCCCCAGGTATAAACAGATTAACCTAAATGTTCTCCTTCCTCCTGAAAGCTTAAACCAGGTATCTGAAACAGCTTGACTCCCTTCAGACCTTTTAAATTTGTTCCCGTAAATCATTGTGTCCTGTTTTGAACGATTAACCACATTTCATATCTGTACCTTGTCTTATCTGAATAATCACCTTCTTCCTTTGTGCAAAATCCCTCCCTTAAAAAAATAAAAGACGAATGCAGATTGAATGCTGCATGCAATACTGCCTGCAGTGCCATGCTGCCTGCAATGCAGGCTCTGCCTGCCAGTTTTGCATCCACTCTGGTCTCGGAATGTCTCTTTTTTTCTCTTGTTGCGTCTTTGTGTATATTCTTTCTCTATTTCTTTCACCGTCAGATCTCCCTACTTCGTGAACCAAACTTGCCTGTTGAGGCAGATCCCTGACACATCATCTTGATGCCACATTCTTCTTCATATAATTCCAGTTTGTCTATCATTTGCTCAGTATACAGATTACATAAGTGTAGTGAAAAGATACAACCCTGGTGTACACATTTCCTGATTTTAAACCTTTCAGTGGTAACTTACTCTGTTCGAATGAAAGCTTCTTGGTCTATGTGCAGACTCCTCATGAGCACAATTAAATGTTATGGAATACCCATTCTTCACAATGTTATCCACAGTTTATTATGAACTACACTGTCCAGTGCCTTTGCACAGCTAATAAAGCACAAAAAAGCGTCTGTCTGATAGTCTCTGTTTTCAGCTAAGATCCATCTGATGTCAACAATTACATCCCTCTTTCAATATCCTCTTTTGAATCTGGATTGAATTTTTGCTAGGTTCTTATTGATGTACTGCTGCAATCATTTTTGAATTATGTTCAGCAAAATTTTACTTGCATGTAATATTAATGATATTGTTAGATGATTTTCGCTTTCCATTGGGTTACCTTTCTTTGAAATGGGTACAAATAAGAATCTCTGCCAATCAGTTGGCCAGTTGACTATCTTCCATATTTCTTGACATGGACAATTAAGGGTCTCCAGCACTGCATCTGGTAGCGTAGTGGTTACGAATCGGGCTGCCAGCCGCAAGGTCAGCAGTTCGAAACTACCAGCCGTTCTGCGGGAGAAAGATGAGGCTTTCTACTCCCGTAAAGATTTACACCCTCGGAAACCCTGTACAGGGTCGCTATGGGTCGGAACCGACTCGATGGCACTTAACAACAACAACAACAGCACTGCATCAATTTGTTGAAACATTTCAAGTTTTATCCTGTCAATTACTGGAGACTTTTTTTTTTTTTTTTTTGCCAATGCCTTCAGTGTAGCTTGGAGTTCTTCCTTCAATTCCACCAGTAATTGATTATATGCTACCTCTTGAAATGGGTGTCCATTGACGAATTTTTTTTGGTACAGTGATTCTGTGCATTTCTCCTATCTTTTTCAAACTTTTTATTGTGAATTAAGTGGTTTACATACAAGATCAATAGCTCAACAGCTTTACATTCAATGAATCATACACTTAGTTTCATTTCACTTGTTGCAATTCCCTCCATGCAGCAACAGTTATCTTGTTTCTTCCCTCCAGTTCCCATTTCCATTCTACCCACCTTCCCATCCCTTCTAAATTTTGTTCTTAGGAAAATGTTGCCCTTTTGATTCTGAATGATTGACCATTCCATGGTGAGGATACCTTACTAGTGTTGTCCCCCACTATAAACTTTATCTACTGCTTGGCTGAAAATTGAGCCATGAGGGTAAGTTCCTTTCCAGACCTTAAGAGTGGTTGAGGACCATATTCTCAGGTTCCTCCAACTTCTTTCTGATCAATAAACCATTTGTTTTTAATAAAATAATTTTGTGTTTTGTTCCACATTTTTTCTCTGAGATCCTCTAATGCTATCCCTTTCATGACAGTTGGTAGTAGCAATTGAGCACCATCTAGTTCTTGTCTCAGAGTCATGGAGACTAATGTAACAACTTCCATTAGTCTCTTTGACTAATTGATTCCAAGCATCTTCAGTTCTCATCACTCTTCTTTCTTCCACACATGGAGAGATCAATAGCTGCATCTTAGATGGCTACTCATAAGCTTTCAAGATCCCAGATGCTACTTACCTAAGTAGGATGTAGAACATTGTTTTTGTGGACTATGTTATGCCAATTGACATAGTCTTCTGAGACTATGTTCCTGAGCTCCCACACACATCAACTAATTGCCTTAAGAGATCTCATAATACCTAGAAAGTTTTCATCCATCATTTTGCCCAATGTATGTTCTACCACATTCATAGTAGTGTTTGCATGAAAGGTAAATATTTATGTACAAATATCCTCTTTCAAACTCATATATTTGTGGGATTATATATACGTGTGTGTGTGTTGCTGTTAAGTGCTGTTGAGTTGACTCTGACCCATAGTGACCATGTAAGGGTTTCTGAGGAGCAGCTGGTGAGCTTGAACCACCAACCTTGCAGTTCAAATGGCTTTGCAGTCTGGTGCATTAACCCACATACATATATGGAGTCCTGGTGTAGCACTGTGGGTACATATATGTAAATATATATATATATATATTTACATATATCACTTTTCCTTCCTCACCCATTCAGCCTATGTCTCAATCTATGTATCTATACACAGAATGCTATTGTTTCAAGATTGTGAATTTGTCACTATATACCTCTGTCCTCTTTAGCCTATGCATACATTCCTATATCTTCACCTATCTTCATTATTCTTCTGCCCCCCTCCCTCTTCTTGTATATTACCCTCTCCCTTCTTGCCTGCTCTCTCACATGTGTCTACCCTCTAGCCAGTGAATTACTCTCCCTTCCCTCCCACCTATGGTAACTATCAAAGAATGTTTCTTTTAGTATGGAAACATTTTCTTAAGCATTTATAATAATAGTCTCATACAATTTTTGTCCTTTTGTGGTTGACTAATTTTACTCAGCATAATGTCCTCCAGGTTCACCCATGTTATGAGGTGTTTCACATATTCATTGTTATTCTTCAATGTTGCATAGTATTCCATGTGTGTGTATGTACCAAAGTTGGTTTATCCATTTTTCCATTGATGGGTATTTTGGCTGTCTCCATCTTTTTGTTATTGTGAATAGCGCTGAGATAATCTTCGGTGTGCTGGCTCATATTTCATGTGAATATATGTCCAATGGAGGCATTGCTGGGTCATAAAGTATTTCTATTTCCAACTTTCTGAGGAAGTGCCATACTGTTTTCCAGAGTGGTTGAACTATTTTACAATCCCTCCAGTAATTTTGGAGGGTCTCAGTCTCTCCACACCCTTGCCAGGATTTGTTTTCTCGTTTACTGAACTTTGCTTTTAATGTTGGTGTGAGATGATATCTCTTTGCTGTTTTGATTTACATTTCTCTAATGACTAATGATCATGAACATTTCTTTGTATGTTTATTGGCTACTTGAATGTCTTCATTGGTGAGGTGTCTCCCATCTTTTTGTGCCTCCTGCATCTTTAATATTTGCACATAGGATCTGTCTATATTACAAGTCAAAGCTTAAATTTTTCTTCAGTTATTTCAGTTTGAGAAATGCTGCGAGTGTCCTTCCCTTTTGGGTTTCTAACTCCAGGTCTTTGCACATTTCATTATAATAATTTGTCTTTTCCAGCTGTCCTTTGAAAATTTCTGTTCAGCTCTTTTACTTAATCTTTTCTACCAGTCACTTTAGCTTCTCTATGCTCAAGAGCAAATTTCAGAGTCTCTGCTGACATCCATTTTGGTCTTTTCTTTTTTTTTCTCTTTTTAAAATGACCTTTTGTTTTCTTCATGTATTGCTGTTCTTGATGTAATCCACAACTCTTCTGGTTTTCGTCCATTAGTGTCTCATGTAACAAATCTGTTCTTGAGATGATCTCAAAGTTCAGGTGGGATATACTCAAGGTCATACCTTGGCTCTTGTGGACTTGTTTTCATTTTCTTCAGCTTTAGTCAGAACTTGCATATGAGAAATTGATGGTCTGTTCCACAATTTGCCTCTGGCCTTATTTTGGTGGATGATAATGAACTTCACCATCATTTCTTCCCACTGATATAGTCAGTTTGATTTCTATGTATTCCATTTGGTAACGCCCACTTGATGGTCTCCTTTTATGTTAAAAAAATATTTTGCAGTGAATGTTGTTGAATTAGCAAAATCCTATCATTGGATTTCCAGTATAGTTTCTATCACCATGACCATATTTTCTAACTTCTGATCCTTTCTACTTGTTTCCAAACTTTTGCATTCCAATCATTTGTAATTAATGTATCTTGATGGCATGTTTGATCAATTTCAGGTTGAATAAATTGGTAAATTCTTCAATTTTATCACCACTGGCTTTAGTGGTTGGTATTTAAATTTGAATAACACTGGTATTAACTTGTCTTCCCTGTAGGTGTATGGATATTATCCTATCTCAGACAGCATTGTACTTCAAGATAGATTTTGAAATTTACTTTTTGACAATGAATGTGATGTCATTCCTCTTTAATTTGTTGTTCCCATCATAGTAAACTATTTGATTATTAGACTCAAAATGGTCAATACCAGCCCATTTTAGCTCATTAATGCCTAGGACACTGGTCTGTATGTGTTCAATTTCATTTTTGCTGACTTACAATTTTCCTAGATACATATTTCGCATATTCTAGGCTCTGATTATCCATGGATATTTGCAGCTTTTTCTTCCCTTTTTCAGTAGGGCCACATCAGCCAATGAAGGTCTTGAAAGTTTTATTGCATCCACATCATTAAGGTCAACTCTACTTTGAGGAGGTAACTCTTTTACAGTAAATTTTGAGTGCTTTCTAACCTGAGGGGCTCATCTTCTGGTACTATAGCAGATAGTGTTCTGCTATAATTCATAATGGTTTTCAGTGGCTAACCATTTTAAAGTGATCTGCCTCTCATTCTTCCTAGTCTGTTTTAGTTTGTAAGCTCCACTGAAACCTGCCCACCATGGGTGACCTGCTAGTATTTACAATATCAGTGGCATAGCTTCCAGTATCTCAGCAACACACAAGCCACCATAGTAAGGCAAACTGACAGATAAATGGTGGATTTGGCATTATACAGTGTAGTGCTACCCTCCAGATCCCTTCAGTATAGAGGCTCATACCTTTTAGCTTTGAGGAAATTACATTTTTATTATTTCTTTTGTTATATCTTCCTTTCATTTTATTTGTTCTTTATGAACCTCTACTAATTAGGCATTGATTTATATTTTACAACATAGTCTTTCTTCCACATTTTCATCTCTCTGTGTTTTTCACTTTTCTGGAAATTCTTTGACTACCTTTTATTCTGTTTACTGAAAATTTTATTTAAACAATCATATTTTTGACTTCTAAGACCTCTTTCATATTCTTAGGTTGTTACTTTTTTTTACAGCATTATGCTTTTGATTTGTAACCTGAATATTTTATCATTTTCTCTGTGAGTATTGTTGTTGTTAAGTGCCGTTGAATCTGTTTTGACCCTTATTGACCCTGTATAGGGTTTCCAAGGAGCGGTTGGTGAGCTTGAACTGCCAACCTTACAGTTCAAACTGACTTTGCAGTCCAGTGAATTAACCCGCAGTTCCACA
The DNA here is from genome assembly GCF_000296735.1 of Chrysochloris asiatica. Classification (NCBI taxonomy): domain Eukaryota; kingdom Metazoa; phylum Chordata; class Mammalia; order Afrosoricida; family Chrysochloridae; genus Chrysochloris; species Chrysochloris asiatica. The sequence goes on along the minus strand of NW_006408894.1, from coordinate 1,952,132 downwards.
CCAGGACTCCCCTGTAGGCATTACTGTAATTGTCATTTGATTTTTTGACTGCTGGTTCCATGAGTGTTGGTGATTGATGCTAGCAAAATGAAGTCTTTGACAACTTCAAATTTTCTTCATTTATCATGATATTATTTATTGGTATATTTGTGAGGATATATATTTATTTTTTACATTGAGGTGGAATCTATACTGATGAATATGGTCTTGATCTTCATCATTAAGTATTTCAAGTACTCTTTACTTCCCACAGGCAAGGGTGTATCATCTTCAAATTTCAGGTTGTTAATGAGTCTTCTTCTAACCTGGATACCACATTCTTCGTCATAGAATCCAGCTTTGTGGATTATTTGTTCAGCATACAGGTTGAATAA
>NW_006408894.1:1944759-1947500 GCF_000296735.1 Chrysochloris asiatica | reverse complement strand
TGGTGAAGTCTTTTGATGCACATAAGTTTTTTATTTTTACTATGTCCCACTCATCTATTTTATCTACTTTTGTTTGTGTGGTTTTCAAAATGTTTTGTAGTCTGTGTATTCTCAGAATTAGTGCCCTCACATTTGTCCCTATTTTTTCATTGTTGGCCTTCATAATTCTGGGATTCACAATTAGGTCTTTCATCCATGTTGTGTTGGTTTTTGTATAAGGTGTGAGGTGAAGGTCTTGTTTTAATCTTTTGCATATCATTTTCCAGTTCTTCCATCTTCTTTTGACACTTTCTGTATCACTCAATATTTTGCCCTTGGTGTTACACTTGAGTCCATTGCTTCAATATTATAAGACAAAAGTTGAATTTTTTTTTTTCTTCAGTTCTTTCAGTTTGAGAAATTCTGAGCATATTCTTCCCATCTTGAATAGGTACTATGAAGATGTAAATGTTCTGGTCTAAGGGTTCATGCTTTAGAAGTGGAAGATAGTCCTTAAGCAGGATAAGACTCTCATAGAGCAAGCAGTACAGAGGAGGGATAAGTCAAATTTGCCTAGGTAGAGAATCTGGATTTTTGAAGGTAGGTTGGACATGTATATTTTAGCAGCTATAATCTTATGAATATATTAATGAAAGAAACAGTGGCGATTCAAGTAAATACTTGATTAAACTACTTCTATCAAGTGAGAATATAATTTTAGATAATAGCTATTTTTCTTCTTTTCTTAGCTATCTTCCAAAGGCTGGTTGGTTTAAATTCTAATATGTCTGCGTCACCTCCCAAAGTCCCTGGGAACTTTAATGGGATCCTCAGAGGCAACTGAATTCAGCATTTCAGGAACCTGGGGCTAGTGAGGGAGGATGACTGGAGAAGTCTCAGGATCTATGCACCCAATTTAATATTGAGGTTTTGTTTATTTGTGAAATATAAAATGTAAAAGGGAAGCCACAAGGAGGAAGTGGGATAACAGTTATCGCAGGGAGGGGATCATAATCATTGAGGTGAAACAAAGCACATAATTTGTCGAATGTAAAGCTGATGATTTTGTCTGTTAACCTTTACTCAATTCAAAATAAAAAGTTGAAAAATATTTAATATTGAGGCAGTGATGGCCTCAAATGTGTAGTCGTTGGGCTAGATCTGGATGATAGTCATGCTTTGTTTGACCTTCACAGTATTGGTTAGCATTGAAAATCAGGATTTCTGTTTTTTCTTAGAACAACAACAACAACAAAAGATACACAACATTGGATCTGCATTTCTGCAGGTGCTTCCTTTGTGTATTAGTCAAGGTAGGTTAGACTCTGCTTTGGTAACAATTAAGACCCATGCATGTAATGAACCAGCACATGGAATCTTTTCTTCTTACTCATGTTAAAGTATGCATGACAAGCTGCTTTAGAAAGCTCTACTCCAATTGGTGACCCAGGGACCCATTCTTTCCATTGTGTTGTTGTTAAGTGCTGCTGATTCAGTTCCTACTCATAATGACCGTGTTTAAGGTATCCAAGTAGTGACTGGTGGGTTTGAACCACAGACCTTGTAATTGTTGTTGAGTGCTGTCTAGTCGGTTCCGACTCATAATGACTCTGTATAAGGGTTTTTGAGGAGTGACTGATGTGTTTGAACCACTGATCTTGTGGTTCAAACTGAACTTGTAGTCTAATGCATTATCCTACAGTGTCACACCAGGACTCCTTGTGATTATTGTTGTTGTTGTTGTTAAGTGCCATCGAGTTGGTTCTGACCCATAAGACTCTGTATAGGGTTACTGAGGAGCAGCTGCTGAGCTTGAATCACCCATCTTGTGGTTCAAACCCACTTTTCAATCCAGTGCATTAACCCACAGAGCCACATAAGAACTCTGTGATTATTAGTCCAGTGTTTATCTTACAGCGCTACACAAGGACTCTATTGTGTAGCTCTGCCATATTCATTTCCTGGATCCCAAGATCTCTCCTAGTATCTTTTCCATTTCTATTGGAAAAAAAGAAAGAATACAAGATTGAATAGGAAAACTTTCAGGCATATGACTTTTCTTGCTTCTACCCTCATTTCACTGGTCAGAACTCAGTCATATGGCTCCAACTAATTTTAAAGTAAGCTAGAAAATGTCTAGAAGGAAGAAAAGAATCCACTCCTCTCTAATTTACCTTCACTTATAAGTCTAAGTTGGTAGGGCAGGATGTAGAGCAACTCAAATCCATGAGTTCACTGAGGAACCCAGTCTTCTTCTATACTATTGCTCTTCATCTCCTGGGCCATGTGGTTGAAGTTGGTTACCTTCATTAACAGTGGAAGGAAGAAAGAAGAGGTGGAGGATATGACCCAGAAGTTAATCATGTCCCTTCCTTCTACTTACAGTTCATTAATCAAATATAGTCACAGGACCCACAAAGCTTCAAGGAAGCTTAGAATGAGGCCCTTTGCTAGACAGCCATGTGCTCATCTATAATTTAGGTGATTCTGTTACTAAAAGGAAAATAAGGAGACAACCATCAGTTGGCCACAGCCATACTGTATCTGTGTGACTTTGGAGAAAGTATTTATTCTTCACGTGCCACAGTTTCTTTATAAAGTGGAACATTTTTCTGTGATTTTTTGGGCCTTTCTCTCATGTTCACAAGACAGTTGCTCAAGCCTCAACCATCACATCCAAATTCAAGGCAAGAGGAAGGGGAATAAGAACAGTACCATTTGAATCTTCTACCTTTATTAGGAAAGAAAATGTCTTTGTGTAG
>NW_006408894.1:1937771-1944619 GCF_000296735.1 Chrysochloris asiatica | reverse complement strand
AAGATGAGGCTTTCTGCTCCCATAAAGATTTACAGCCTCAGAAACCCTGTACAGGGTCGCTATGGGTCGGAACCGACTCAACGGCACTTAACAACAACAACAAAACAAATTACTTAATTGCTTGGAAGCTCAGTTTCCCTATCTATTATAAATGATGCTAAAATCTCATGGAATTGTTGTGAGAATCAATGAAATAATATTATTAATATGTCTAAAGTGCTGCCTGACATGATAGATGCTCAATAAACACAAGGAATTATTATTTGAGGCAGTAGAAAGGCCACTGACTTTGACAGTTCTGTGTTGGATTCTGGGCTCCAATCTATATGACTTGAAGTAGCTAATCCTATTGGTACTTGTTTCCTCATCTTGAAAAATGGGGATAATCATACCTGCCATATAGCATTGTTAAGATTAAATAGAATTATGTATTTATTATAAATTAAGTACCTGGCTTATAGGAGGAATTCTTTCTAAGTTTGAACAAGAACCACCCTGAATTGACTTGGGGTGTGTGAACGAGAGCTAGAATTGTTGGGTGTGAATCTCTGAGCTAGTTTCTTCCAGCACATCCACCAGAAAGATGGGACTGTGTGACCTGGATTGTTGTTGTTGTTAAGTACCGTGGCGTCAGATCTGACTCATAGTGACCCTGCACAGGGTTTCCAAGGCTGCAAATCTTTACGGGAGCAGAAAAGCCTCATCTTTCTCCCGTGGAACAGCTGGCAGTTTCGAACTGCCGACCTTGAGGTTAGCAGCCTGATTCGTAACCACTACGTTATCAGAGCTCTCTGGGACCTGGATTGTTGTTGTTGTTAAGTGCCGTGGAGTCGGTTCCGACTCATAGAGACCCTGCACAGGGTTCCCAAGGCTGCAAATCTTTACGGGAGCAGAACGCCTCATCTTTCTCCCCCGGAACTGCTGGTAGTTTCGAACTGCTGACCTTGCGGTTTACAGCCGGATTCGTAACCACTACGCTATCAGAGCTCCTTTTAGTAGACAAAAACCAAATCTTTTAGTAGACAAAAACTAACACCAAGGCATGATGGGAAAGCAAGGCCCTGGTCAGAGTAGTAAAGGAAGAATACGTCTAGGACCAGTTTCCATTTCTGCTCTGTTGGAGGAGACAGAGACCACTAGCCAGATGAGTTTGAATTGGGCTCCTATTACCTGCTGCAGAGGTGAACTCCTGTGACTTGGAAGTGACAAGCAGACAATGACAAGACTCTAGGTTTAGGAGGAAGACTTCTACAGCAAGGGAGGTTAGGTAGCTGGAGGCTGGGGGCGGGGTAGGTGGACATGACATGCAGACATGGGTGAGGTTGGCTTCATGAATTAGCAAGAGGCTAAAGGTCAGAACTAGCTGTGAGGGCTTCATTTCCTGGAGGCAAATTTGCTGCCTAGAGGAAGAGGATTTGCCCTCTTTACAACTTTTGGAAAGAGATTGTTGGATTAAGAGATACAGAGGATGTAAGATTATGCATAGGGCAGTGCTGATCCTAACCAGTTTGCTCCTCACTTTTATTGAGATATAATTCATACACCATAAAATTCACCCATTAAGGTATACGGTCCAGTGTTTTTCATATATTTACAGAGTTGTATAACCATTACCACTATCTAATTCTAAAATATTTTGATCATCCCCTAAAGTAACCTCATTGTTGTTGTTGTTAAGTGCCGACCCATAGCGACCCTGGAGGGTGTAAATCCTTACGGGAGCGGCTGGTAGTTTCAAACCGCTGACCTTAAGGTTCGCAGCCCGATTCGTAACCACTACGCTACCAGAGCTCCTTAAAGTAACCTCATATCTGGTAGAAATCATTCCCCATTCCTTCCTCTCCCTCAGTTCCTGGCAACCAATAATCAGCTTTCAGTTTATACATTTGCCTATTCTGCATATACTATACTGAAAAACCAGAACCATTGCTATTGAGTTGATTCCAATTCATGAATTACAGAATAGAGCTGAGCTCCAAAGGGTTTTCTTGGCTATAATCTTTATGGAAGCAGTCTGCCAGGTCTTTCTTCTGTGACTCTGTTGATCAGGTTTGAACTTGCAATTTTTTTGGTTAGTATATGAGTGCAAACCATTTGCACTACCAGATAGATACCTGGATTTGCTTGATTGCCACTTTTCATATAAACAGAATCATATAAACAGGTGAATGACTTCTTTTACTTAACGTAATGTTTGTACAGTTTATCTAAATTGTAGCATGTATCAATACTCCATTTATTTTTATGGTCAAACAATATTCCTTTGTATGGAGATACTACTTTTATTTATCCATTCATTAGTTCTTTCCACTTTTGGGCTAATATGAATAATGCTGCTATGTACACATGTGCTTTTGTGTGGACATATGTTTCCATTTTCTTAGGTGTATAACTAATTGTAGAATTGTTGGGTCATATGACAATTCTATGTTTAACCTTTTGAGAAACTGCCAGACTGTTTTACATAATGGTTGTGCCATTTTACATGCCTACAAGCAGTGTATATGGGTTCCAGTTCTTCCACATCTGCATCCACACTTGCTATTAGCTATTTTTACAGCCATCCTAGTGCATGTACTAACTGAAATGTTTTAACAAATGGATGTAGTGCTGGAGGTGCTTACTTGTCTTTGCTAAGAAATTTCAAAGACATGTACCTGGCCAACTGACTGGAAGAAATCCATATTTGTGTCCATTCCAAAGAAAAGTGACCCAACAGACTATGGAAATTATCAAACAACATCATTAGTGTCACACACAGATGAAATTTTACTGAAGATAATTTAAAATAGCAAAACAAAAAACGATTACAACATGGACAGAGAGCTGCCAGAAATTCAAGCTGGATTCAGAAGAGGATGTCAGATGGATCATGACTGGACACCAAGGATACCAGAAAGATGTTTACTTGTATTTTATTGACTGTGAAAAGGCATTTGACTGTGTGAATCATAATAAACTATGAATAACATTGCAAATAATGTGAATTTCAGAAGACTTCATTGTGTTCATGAGTAATATGTACATAGACCAAGAGGTAGTTTGAACTGAACAAGGGGATTGTTGTTGTTGTTAGTGCCGTTGAGTCGGTTCTGACCCATAGAGACCCTAAACAGGGTTTCTGAGGCTGTAAATATTTACAGGAGCAGAAAGCCTCATCTTTCTCCCGTGGAACAGCTGGTAGTTTCAAACTGCTGACCTTAAGATTCGAAGCCTGATTTGTAACCACTACTCTACCAGAGCTCCTTGAACAAGGAGATAGTGAGTGGCTTAAAATCAGGAAAGGTGTACACCAAGGTTGTATTCTTTCACTGTTCTTATTCAATCTGTATGCTGACCAAATAATCCAAGAAACTAGATTATATGAAGAAGAACATGGCATCAGAATTAGAGAAAGGCTTATTAACCACCTGAGATATGCAGATAATACAACTTTGCTGAAAGTGAAGAGAACTGAAAGTATTACTGATGAAGACCAAATACTACAGCCTTCAATATGAATTACAATTCAGTGTCACCAAAACAAAAATCCTCACAATAGAAACAATAAATAACATCATGATAAATGGAGAAAAGATTGAAATTGTCAAGGATATTGTTTTACTTGGATCCACAATCAATGCCAATGGAAGCAGCAGTCAAGAAATCAAAGGACTTATTGTATTGAGCAAATCTGCTGCAATAGACCTCTTTAAAGTGTTCAAGAGCAAAGATGTCACTTTAAGGACTAGAGTACAGCTGACACAAGCCATGTTATTTTCAATCACCTCATATATATGCAAAAGTTGGACAATGAATAAGGAAGACCAGGAAATAACTAATGCCTTTGCATTGTGGATTTGGTGAAGAATGTTGAGTATACCATGGACTACCAGAGGAATGAATGGCTCTGTTTTGGAGGAAGTGCAGCCAGGATGTTCCTTGGAAGTGAGCATGGTGAGACTTTGTCTCATGTAATTTGGACATTTTATCATAAGGGACCAGTCATGTGAGAATGATATCATGCTTTGTAAAGTAAGAGGGTCAGTGAACAAGAGAAAGACTCTCAGTGAGATGAATTGGCACAGTGGCTGCAACAATAGACTCAAGCACGGGAAAGACTGTGCGGATGACGCAGGACAGAGCAACATTTTATTCTGTTGTGCATGGGGTCTCTATGAGTTGGAACTGACTTAATGGGCAATAACAACAATAACAACAAGTGAGTGCTAAGTATCTCCTTGTGGTTTTGATTTACATTTCTCTGATGATTAATGATATAGAACATCACCATCTTTTCTTAAGAGTAAGTTGAATGGCTCTGTCTGTAGAAAACGGTATGGAGAACCTGAAGCTTTGGGCAGGACAAGCGAGAAGAAGGTCCTTAACACACCTCAGAGTGGTTTATGGAATTAAACAGAACTTCTGCTATAAGTTGCAAGTTGCTCTAAGAGGCAAAATGGTTAATATAGTCAAATATTCAACAGTGTTAAGCCATTCTATTTGACTTTGCTGGAAACAAGGTTCATGAAAGAAGTCAAGAATTCACCAAGTGCCCTAGAAAGCCTTAGGCAGAAAAGAATTTAGCATTTAGAGCTCTGATTGCCTGCCTCTTGCTGAGTTCACCTTTTCAATTAGCATGAACTGGTAATTAAAGACCCCAAATTGCTGGAAGTGAATGGGTATTCAGTTATAACCATCTTTGTCAAACTAGATGGAACTGGTCTTTCCTCCTGTACCTAGGTACCAAGGACATAAAGAGGCTGCCCAAAACTCCAGGAAGATAGAGGCAGCAAACTCTTTTTTCCCCCAAACACTAAGTTCTCCTCTGCTTCCTCCTTGCCTACACATATAGTTCCCACTTTTTCCTGCCTTACGACCATAAACCAAAGGGGTAGGTCTGACAGCATGAAATTTTGCCTTAAGTGCTACTCACAAGGAATTCTCCCTGGGCTACTTCAGGGAGCTAGAAACTAAAAGAAAACAAAAACAAAACAAAACTTACCCTCTGCTTGAACAGAGTAGGGGAAAACTGGAATGATTCCTTAGGCTTCTGACGGGGAGGAAGCAGTAACTCTCTGCTCTGCTGGTTGGCCTTTGAAGTGGGAGAACCTGGAATTTTCTGAAAAGCCACCATTTCAAACAGCATTCTTATTCTCCTCTAATGGAGAGGTTTTAGAAGGGAGTGAGTGGGGAGGATGGAAGCTGGTTTGCAAAGGAAAGGCTAGTTGTCTAAAGATCTGTTTCTTTCAAATATCTGGAATTTTCTTCTTCAAAGAACTACTAAGTGCAATCTGACTTTCAGGGATTCTGAAAACATCTACAGATTTTCAGCAGCTTTGCTGGGTTGTGTGGAGACAACTCATATACTTTATATAAAAAAAACAAAAAACAACAAAGTAAGATCTATCACATTCTGTGTCTGTTCCAGGAAAATTCCTAGTCATGAAAGACATGAGTCATGCTCCCTGGAGAAGGAAGTTGACTGTATCTCTTATTTTATTGCTCAAAGATGAGGAATAAAAGCGGAAGGGATTATTTTACAAGTCAGGGAAGGAAGTACACATATGCATATGTTACAATTCAGGACAAAAGATTACCTGATATGCTTTTATACAATGTTGGACAAAATATGCTTGTGGTGGAGAAAAAGAGGACGGGGAAAAGCATTTCTTCTGGAGTGTTCTTGGATGGTGTGGGAGTGGGAAAATAGGACAAATGGTACCAAGAGAATATGTCTTTATTCTAATGACTGGTATTCTGATGGAGAAATGAATGGTCCAATCCCCAAACCAACTTCAATACTATATGTTTTCCTAGAATCAAGAATTCATTTTCAACCTAAAATTAGAAAAACAACACCAAAAATTTTTTGGTATACATTTATTTCAAATGACTATTTATTAACATTTCTCTTGTGGGGGTGAAGGGACAGAAGAAGAGAGAGATAAAGCATGGGAGAAATTACATGCAGTTTGCAATACTGGTCCCTATGGTCCAGGAATCCAGAAATCAAAGACTTTTCTGGTCATCACTTTATTATAATTAATCCTCTTGGATTCTTAGAAGGATTAAGATAATTTACATGAAACATTTTCTTCATCAAGTTCACCTTGTTAATCCACTGGCTGGAGGGGATCCATTGACTCACTGAAATGTTAATGAGTTCTTAGACTGAAAATTGGAGTGTGTGCAACATGTTTGTAGCATTCAGCAGAACCATGTGGGAGGTTAGAGTGCTGTAACTATACTGATTATTTTAAAATAAAACTATTTACATGCCAAAATTGATATAAAAGCATTCCTCTGCAAGAATAAAAAAATAAACACACAATATTCTGGAATAGATTTGTCTTATAGTTTACTAAAGCATTATTTCATTGAAGATAGAGATGCTAAAATGTGTTTCATAGATTTCACTGTAATGCAAATAATTTGATTTTACAAGTTGGATTTAAACACATAAAACAAATTTGCATGATTGCCAGTGTATGAGAGGAGGCTTCAAGAAGTTTGTGGAAAGATGGAGTTAAAAGATAACTGAATTTCCCCGTGAACTTAAAAAAATTTCCTCATATACTTGAAAGTCATAAAAAGATTTGTTAAATTTGCTTGTACATTTCCATTATAAATAAAGGCAGTTACCATAGTTTTAAAACCAAAATGGAGACACATAGTCTTTCAAACACTGTTACATAAATCATTTATTTTACAGACATCGCTTGAACATTTACTGTATGCCAGGCACTGTGCTAGTTTCTGGATCTATAACAATGAATTAAAAAAATATATTTATAGCAGAAACTGTCTTAGAAAATTCAGATTAACTGATTATTGTCATTATGAATAATGACTAATTGTTGTTGTCA
>NW_006408894.1:1932938-1936776 GCF_000296735.1 Chrysochloris asiatica | reverse complement strand
GTTTCAGATGAGCTATAAAACAAAGACAGACTAGGAAGAAAGAGTGACAAACTACTTCTGAATCACTAGTCACTGAAAACTCTATGAATAGCAGAGAATGACTAATTAAGTATTACAAATTTTACTGTAATTCTTTATTGAATTTAATGGGTAAGTTTTTTTCATGTGACAAAATATCAGTATTTATACATAGATTGTCATGTGGAGTATAAAATAGTGTGCATATGTTGTGGTTTATGAACTTTTGCTTGTGTATGTCCCTAAAGCCTACAATTTGGGAAAGGCTTATAGTCCAGCAGTTTGTTTATAAGTCACTTGTTCAATGGTTGGGTTCCCAAACCAATCAACAAAAATCTATTTACCCTGTAAAGTAAATGAAACAAAGTACCAGTCTTATTAAAATAGAACAAAAGGTTTGACAATGTTTTATGGTTGAAGGCATTCTAAGTTCAATTTGTGATGGTGGTGGTGATGATGTGCTGTGGGCTTAGTTCCAACTCATAGCGACCCTGTATAGGGTTTCTGAGGCTGTAAATCTTTACGGGAGCAGAAAGACTCATCTTTCTCTCACGGAACAGCTAGTAGTTTTGAACTGCTGACCTTATGGTTAGCAGCCCGACTCCTAACCACTAAGCTACCCGAGCTCCTTTCAATTTGTGATACTAGAAGCTAATTCTCCTACTTTAGAAATAGGAATGGGAACAACCCCCGTAATTCCAAGATAATCAAGGATGCTATCACTCAAGCAGGGGCAGATTCCAGTTTTGTGGTGGCCTGAAGATTATACTAGTTGGGGAGAACCTCTTTAAGAAAAAGAATGGCGGTGGTGGTGATTATGTGCCGTGGAGTTAGCTTCAATTCATGGCGACCTTGTATAGGATTTTTAAGGCTGTAAATCTTTACTAGAGCAGAAATCCTAATTTTTCTACCTCAGAGTAACTAGTAGATTTGAACTGCTGACTTTGCAGTTAGCAGCCCAACTTGTAACCCACTACATTACCAGAGCTCCTTAAGAAAAAGATATACACAATAATAAATGAAAAATTATGTGTAAGACCTTGAAAGGAGCCTGTGAAAGCAAGGACCCTGAAAACAAGCCTCCCAGCAAATCTGCCTCTACACCTATAACAGGGTGAAGTCTAGGGTAACAATTCATGTATTGGAGACTTGACAGTTGAATTGAGGATTAGTAGAGAGAAGTTAAAGGCATAAGAGGAATGGACAACAGGATCCTAGCATGACCAATACAGGGGCTGGAATGCTTAACAGCTGAGTTGTGTGTTTCTAGGCAATGGATAGTTTGAACAGGTGGAGTGAGGGCCATGCTGTTGGAGGGGTAAGGTCATTGGTACAGCAGTCTATGGCTATGGCTGTGTGCCGTTGAGTCAGTTCCGACTCATAGCGACCCTGTACAGGGTTTCCGAGGCTGTAAATCTTTACGGGAGCAGAACGCCTCTTCTTGTCTTTCTCCCTCAGAACAGCTGGTAGTTTCAAACTGCTGACCTTGCAGTTTGCAGCCCGATTTGTAACCACTACGCTACCAGAGCAGGATGGGGCCATATATGGAAAATTACCAATTTTAGTGAAAGGATAGGTGAGACTCTCGCAAAGCTCAAAAGTGGGGGCTCATTCTGCCACCCAAGGGTTCAGATTAGCTCTATATTGCTGGGAATAGAGGGTGGAGGGATTGAGTCAGCATCAGGGAAGGTGATTGACAGGGAAGAAGGGAGGTACATTCTCACCTGCAACAAGAAGTGATAGGTACAAGGGTGAGGCAGGACAGGCTGCCATCAGTTCCAGCTGGGCAATGATGTAGGGCTATGAGATCATAATGACACTGCCTGTAATTATGAAGAATGACAACACTTAAACCAGGCCAGAGCATGATTTGGATACAAAGAAACAGAAAAACTCCAGTAATTTCGAAGACATTTGAACAATCAGTTAATAAATCCACATGAATCTAGAATTCATCTGTAGTAATTAGGCTTAGAATAAACTTTACTGAGCACAACGTGGTGACAAGAGATAGATTTATGATCTTTAAATAAAGGCTACAGTTTGGTTGAGGATAATTGTCTTTCTTGAAGAACTAACGAAATGGGATTTTGATTTCTTATACTTGAACAGCTTGAAATAAAGCAAATTGAGAAATAATGAGTTTATATTTGAGCATTACTCCACAAAAATCTCACTGCCATCAAATTGATTCCAATTCATAGTGACCATATAAAGGGTTTCTAAAACTGTAAACCTCTACCAGAGTTGTTGTTGTTGTTGTTAGGTGCCATCGAGTTGGTACCGACCCATAGTGACTATATGCACAGCAGAACGAAACACTGCCCGATCCTGGGCCAACCTCATTACTGTTGCCATGCTTGAGTCCATCGATGCTGCCACTTGTCCAATCCATCTCGTTGGGGGTCTTCCTCTTTTTCTCTGACCCTCCACCCTACCAAACATGATATCCTTCTCCAGCAACTGGTCCCTCCTGACAAGTCTGAAGTATCAGAGACGAAGTTTGGCCATCTTGGCCTCTAAGAAGCACTCTGGCTGTACTTCTTCCAAAACGAATCTATTGGTTCTTTTGGCAGCCCATGGTACTTTCAATATTCTCCTCCAACACCATAATTCAAAAGCATCAATTCTTCTTCTGTCTTCCATATTCACTGTCAGCTTTTGCATCCATATGAGGTTATTGAAAATACCATGGCTTGGGTCAGGTGCACGTTGGTCCTCAAGATGACATCTTTGCTCTTCAACACTTTAAGAAGGTCTTTTGATAGCCTCATTTTTCTCTTAAGGAATGGTTGGTAGGTTTGTATTACTAACCTTTCACTTAGCAGTTCAGTGCCTAACTCATAGTGCCACCAGGACTCCTATTTTCCCCAAAAGCCTCAATTAGGGAAAGGTTCTGAACACTTGCCATCTCCTGCACAAGAACAATTGCTTGGTTGGTGGTTCGAACCCACCCAGTGGTGAATGTAAGAAAGTCCTGGTCATGTACTTCCACAAAGATTACATACTGGACAGTGGTATGAAGCCGTTCTGCTCTGCCATACATGGGGTCATCATGAATTGAATAAACTCAACACAATGGGTGTGATTTTAGTTCCTGAAGCTAGCTCAGTTGTGGGAGCCTCATAGGGTCCTGGCACACTATCCTAGAAATCTACCAGAGGTTTTCACTCTGATGAGCTGAAGTGTTTTGATTTTGAAATAAAGGCAAAGGCTGTTACTCCTAAATATGTGTGTACAAAGATAGGATGCAAAAAATGAACCAAAGCTTAGTGTGTTAGAAGTTCTACAATCTAAATCTAGAATCATATACTCATAGTATATAAAAGAATGATAAGGTATCTTCTTTATTCATGGGCAAGATTGTTTCAAAGTAAGAAAAGGAAAATGTACCTTCATGAGGTTGAATCAGCAAGGTTCTCTGATCATTCCAGAAGCCATCCCAGGTATTTCCAATAGATTATAAATACAAGAGCTGACAAACAAATATGGAATTAAGAGAGGAATTCCAAGGATTGGCAACAATAGAAAACTGTCCCCATTTTAAGACTGCAGAGACAATAAGAGGGAGCGGTGTTATCCAAATCCAGAAACCTGTTCATCCACAGGGAGTTAGAACTAGAGTGGGGAACTTCCCCATGGGAATTGAGATCACAATGGGGACACAACTGCTGCAGAAGAAAAAAAAAAATGCCCTGACTTCTCTCCTCTTCCAATTTTTCAGCCTTACCTTTCATTGGTGAACCTAGCTGGACACCAAAGATCAAAGGAAACTGAGACATGTAGTTCCCTGCAACTAAAACACATACTGGATTGCAAA
>NW_006408894.1:1923424-1932723 GCF_000296735.1 Chrysochloris asiatica | reverse complement strand
TATACGGCTCTACTGACCTAAGAACCAATTGGAACTTATCAACTTAACACCTAAGATATTTCTTCTTGGTAGAAATAAAATGTGTGTGCACATCGGGTCAGATGATGAAAGGCTATAAATCATAAGGATGCAGACATCCAACATTCAATCAATCATGCAAAGAATTCTTCAAGGCAATAATTCAGTGGAAGGTTTGTCAGGTCTGTCAGAATGATTCAAAGGTTTGGAATGACTCATTGGGGTTTGGGTTAAATAATCTTGACTTAATCATATCACTTGGAGCAAAGGTAAGTTGAAGATTTAAATCTTGGCAGTCTAGTATCTCAGAGTAATTCTCAGTCCAGCAACAGCATCTGGGTCAGAAAACAACCCCACTCCCTAAAATAAGCAAAAACCACGTTGTACACCAAGATGATGTTCATTTGAGTTAAAGAGTATGTGTCTATGTATACCAAATGAAAACCAAACCCACATTTCAATTTATAGTGATCCTATTGAACAGAGTGGAGTCCTGGTGTGGTGCTCTGCGTTAATGCACTGGACTGCAAAGTCATTTGAACTGTAAAGTGAGCAGTTCAAGCTCACAAGTCGCTCTTCAGAAACCCTATACTGGGTCGCTATGGGTCGGAGCTAACTGGATGGCTCTTCTTTGAGGTTGCCTTATGGTCCATTGAATTCTCTGTCCATTTAGTGCAGTCTATTTTATCCTGTAATCTATCTGACCTTCTCATTGTCTGGATCTCTGTTCCTACGTGTTCATCTCCTTTTGCTTTGTACTTGTTTTGGTCATAGACTGCCCTCCCAGAGTCTCTCAGTTTGTTCTTATAGTTTTGTTTTGTTAACATTTCTTCTTTCTGTTGACTTAATTCAGGGAGGTGCTGCCATGTATGTCAATCTCTGGTTGTTGTCTGTTCTTGTTGGTTCTCGTCCACAGAACTCCCTTTAGGATGTTTTGTAGTGCTGGGTTGGCTTTGGTGAAGTCCCATAGCTTCTGTTTATCCTGGAATGTTTTGATTACACCCTCATATTTGATTGATAGCTTTGCTGGATAAAGGATTCTTGGTTGGCAGTTTTTTTCTTGCAGGGTTTTATGTATATCTCTCAACTGAATGGCTCTTAACGACAATATTGAACATAGTAGAACCGACCCATAGGGCTTCTGACAGTATACATCTTTATAGAAGCAAACGGCCACACTTTTCTTCTATGGAGTGCCTTGTGGGTTCAAACCATGGACCGTTAGATTAGCAGTCCAGTGCTTTTACCACCTGTGCTACAAGACACATATACATACATATGTGCATGTATTCATATTCATTCACACTCTAACATATCCACATATGTATTCATG
The DNA here is from genome assembly GCF_000296735.1 of Chrysochloris asiatica. Taxonomy (NCBI): domain Eukaryota; kingdom Metazoa; phylum Chordata; class Mammalia; order Afrosoricida; family Chrysochloridae; genus Chrysochloris; species Chrysochloris asiatica. The sequence continues at coordinate 1,931,372 of NW_006408894.1, read as the reverse complement.
CATATTATATGTATCTACTAGAAGGAATAAGGAGCTCTCGTAGTGTAGTGGTTATGAATCGGGCTGCTAATCTCACGGTCAGCAGTTTGAAACTGCCAGCTGTTCCGTGGGAGAAAGATGAGGCTTTCTGCTCCTGTAAAGATTTACAGCCTTGGAAACTCTGTACAGGGTCACTATGAGTCAGAATTGACTCCATGGTACAACCAAAACTAGAATGAAATAGATTTTTTAAATGTTCAAATTTCTGGAGCAGGAATACCTACCTGTACAAGCTTAGAAATTATAAAAGAAATTACAAATATGAAAAACAAACTGACTTCACAATAAGAGCATTAAGTATCCTATACTTAACAACAAAAAAATACAATACACTGGAAAAATACTTTAAAAAATATGACAGATAAAGGAATGACATCAAAATGTATGTCAGAAGAGACTTGGAAACTTGCTCTCCAGCATAGTGATGTGAAAGAAAATGGAAGAAATGAAGAGGTAAATGAGCTAAATAGAAAATTTCAAAGGTCAGCTTGAGAAGACAAAGTCAAATATTATAACAAAATGTGCAACGATCTAAGTTAGAAAACCAAAATGGAAGAACCTTACTCAGCATTTCTCAAGATGAGGGAACTGAATAAAAAATTCAAACCTTGACTTGCAATATTGACAGATTCTTTGGGCAAAATATTGAATGATCCAGAAACTACAAAAAGATGATGGAAAGAATACACAGAACACTCTATGGTGCAATCTCCAGCTTGTTTCTGTCACCAGACCATATTTTCTAACTATGGCTCTTTTCTTCTCCAACTTTTGCATTCCAATCACCAGTAATTATCACTACATCTTAATTGCAGGTTTGATCAATTTCAGACTGAAAAAGTTGATAGAATTATTTGATTTCATCATCACTGGCTTTAGCGGTTGGTGCATAAATTTTAATAATATTGGTATTAACTGTTCTTCCTTGTAGGCACATGGCTATTATCCTATCACTGACAGCACTTTACTTCAAGACTGATCTTGAAATGTTCTTTTTGATAATGAATGTGATGCCATTCCTCTTCAATTTGTCATTCTGATTCAAAATGGCCAATACCAGTCCATTTCAGCTCACTAATGTGTGTACTGTCAATGCTTATGGGTTCCATTTCATTTTTGACCATTTTCAATTTTCCTAGATTCATGCTTCATACATTGCTCATTCTTATTCTTAGTGGATGTGTACAGCTGTTTCTCTTCATTTCAAGTTTTGCCCTATCAGCAAATGAAAGTCTTGAAGGCTTTACTCTATTCGTGTCATCACAGTCACACTGTACTTGAAGAGGCAGCTCTTTTCCAGTCACATTTTGAGTGCCTTGCAATCTGAGGGGCTCATCTTTTGGTACTATATTTGACAATATTCTGGTGCTTTTCATCATGTTTCAATATTCTAAATTCTGGTGCTGCCAGTATTCCACTGCTAGTCATAAGGTTTTCAGGACTAATGATTCAAAAGAAGTCCATCTATCCTTCTTGGATAATGCCCTGGACTGCAAGATCAGTTTGAACTACAAGGTTGGTGGTTCAAATTCTGCAGCCACTCTTTGGAAACCCTATAAAGGCTTGCTATGAAGCAGAACTGACTCAATAGCATGTTCAACAATTACAACAACAATCTCAATTACCTAATTAATTCTTTTTGAAAAATTATTGTGTGATATAGAATTTAGTCTCTCCCTCTCCCTACCCTATTTCCTAAATATGACAGTACATTTAAACAAAGAAACTACCATATATGTATGAGTGATTTCCTGGGATGAGTTTTATCTAGAAGATATAGACTCTGAGGTCAAATATCAGATCAGGATAAGATTCCCATCATTTATCATTACAAGACAAGGAGCTCCACCACAATGACAACAACAAAATTAACACCCATGAAGTGCTAATGGTGAAACTGGCACTGTGCTAAGTACTTTGCCCATTGTATAATGCAATCTGGACAACAACTCCTTTTAAACAGATACATGTCCATTATCCTTATTATATAGTTGAGGAACCTATGTTAAGGAGTTAAGGAACTTGCTCATGGTCATACAGATGATTTATGGCTTTTTGACTTCCTATGGAATAATTAAGGAGCCCTGGTGGTACAGTGGTTAAATGCTTAGCTGTTAACCTACAGGTTAGCATTTAGAACCTACCAAACACTCAATGGGAGAAAGATGTGACAATCTGCATTGGTAAATATCTTATCCTTATAAACCTTGTGAGCCATTCTGCTGGGTTCTATAGGCTCACTCTGAGTTGGAATTGACTCTACAGCAGTGGGCTTTATGGAATAACTAGGCTGTATGCTCAAAACAAAGGAAATCCTAACCCTTAACATACTCAAGGAATAGGCTGGATCTATTTACCCCATTTAACTATTGCAGCCTCTTTTTAGTATCTTTTACTCATGAACATAAACTTTTTCTGAACATCACCCTTGAAAAATAGCTCTAAAGTTGCACCCTACCCAAGCACACAGCATACATAATGAAGTTCATGCCTGAAAATAGCATGAAACTCTGAACCCAGTAGCCTACTTAACATGCTGCAGTCTCTGGGTTCCCTTCCAGAACCCCAAAGCATACTTAGTGTCCCCAGTAGAAAATTGTCCTCTCTCAGTGAAAGTCAGTTGAAACACTGTCAGTTTGTAATCTGTGACATTTAGTGAGGGAGGAAACCAACATTTATCTGTGGGGCACAGCCATCAGTGATGATGGACAATATGAGTGTTTTTTTTGTTTTTTTTAAAATAATTAGTTGTTGTTGTTAGGTGCCATTGAATCGGTACTGACTCATAGTGACCTTATGCACAACAGAATGAAACAGTGCCCGATCCTGGGCCAACCTCACAATTGTTGCCACACTTGAGCCCATTGATGCTACCACTTTGTCAATCCATCTCGCTGGGGGTCTTCCTCTTTTTCTCTGAGCCTCCACCTTATGAAACATGATATTCTTCTCCAGTGACTGGTCCCTTTTGACAATATGTCCGAAGTATGAGAGATGAAATTTGGCCATCCTGGCCTCCAAGGAGCACTCTGGCTGCACTTCCTCCAACACAGATCTGTTTGTTTTATGGGCAGCCCATAGCACTTTCAATATTCTCTTCCAATACTATAACTCAAAAGCATCAATTCTTCTATAGTCTTCTGTATTCACTGTCCAGCTTTCATATGCATATGAGGTTATTGAAAATACCATGGCTTGGGTCAGGCTTACCTTAGTCGTTAAGCTGACATCTTTGCCCTTCAACACTTTAAAAAGGTCTTGTGCAACAGATTTGCCTAATGCAATACATCGTTTGATTTCTTGACTGCTGCTTCCGTGAGTGTTGATAGTTGATCCAAAATGAAGTCCTTGACAACTTCAATCTTTTCTCCATTGATAAGAATGTTGTTTATTGGTCCAGTGGTGAGGATTTTTGTTTTCTTTACATTGAGATGCAATTCATACCAAAAGATTTGGTCTTTGATCTTCAGCAGTAAGTATTTTAAATCCTCTGCACTTTCAGCAAGCAAGGTTGCATCATCTGCATATCTCAGGTTGTTAATGAGTCTTCCTCCAATCCTGATGCCATGTTTTTCTTCATATAACCCAGCTTCTCAGATGATTTGCTCAGCATAAAGGTTGAATACGTATGGTGAAAGAATACAACCCTGCCGCACACCTTTCTTAATTTTAAACTATTCAGTGTTCCCTGTTCTATGCAAACATCTGCCTCCTGGTCCGTTTACGGATTCTTCATGAACACAATTAAGTGTTTTGGAATACTTATACTTGGCAATGTTGTCCATGATTAGTAGAAGTCCATCATCTCCTCCCAGGGCCGTTGGCTTAAAGATACCAAAAAGGTGCTTTTGGTGTTGCAAAAAAAAAAAGAAAGGTGATGCCACTTAACAGGTAGACCATGACAGGGTGATGTGTTCATAGCTTGGCCCCAGTAACTCCTTTGATGGGGCTTTTGCATCTCAGCTTATTGTTTTTGGATGGACCATAAAAGTGTTAATGTAGTGTAATCTCAACTGAAGTTATTATTGGTGGTAATTGTGTGCCATCCAGTTAGTTCCACCTCATAGCAACCCTTTATCGGGTTTCAGAGGCTGTACTTATTTATGGGAGCAGAAAGCCTCATCTTTCTCCTTCAGAGCAGCTAGAAGATATGAACTGCTGGCCTTACAGTTAGCAGCCCAACTTGTAACCCACTACACTACCAGGGTTCTTTCAGCTGAAATTAGAGGGACTTAATTTACAATGGTCACTCCTCCCTGGCTCCACACCCCACCTCCTTTCCAGAATGCCTGTGGGTCAGCACTTGAGTCCTGACCCAGCTGAACATTCAAACAGCTAATGATCTGGACAATGTTCATGGCACATTGTTAAGTGAAAACAGCAGTGCATGAAACAGCAGGGTACTTGAAATATGCACAGAAAAGACTGGGAAGGGTAGGCACCACAATGGTAACCACGGGTACTTCGAGATGGTGGGAATATGGACAATTTCTCTTTAAATTAATTCTTCAGTGAAACTTTATTTTTTGAGTGGCTACCATGATTCAGGCATAAGTTCTAATATGTGCATTTTTATGTTTATACTGAAACTACACATGATATACGAACATCTGTTTCTTCTGTGATTAAAAAAAAAAACAACTAACAAGCTGTTTTTCAAAGATCACCTCCTACCTTTTAAGTTTAAAAGACTTACCTGTGTGGAAGAAAATCCATAGTACAAAAATCCCAGACTGACATACAAGTAAACTCGGATGTAGCCATGCATTTTACAAATGCATTCACCACATGATTCTTTCAAATAGAGTTCTTTTCAGCACTCAATTTTGAGATTTGGGTTGTAATAACTTGCCTTATTAATGAGGGAAATGTCAATTCAAACTTTGTAAATTGGGGCAAAATTATTTACATACTTTTTGGGTTAGGTTTTTAATCCAAGTTGGAATCAATAAATGAGAAAAGTAAAACTATGCTGATGAAATGTTCTTGTCCACAGAATACAGACACACATTATGCTCGGAGCAGAGGTGCCCTTCTGTCTACCAGCATCTCTGACAGGCTTGGCAAGTTAAACTGACTTCAGGGACTCTTCCGCTTTCCCTTTCTCCCACTCCCATAAGCCTGTAGTTTTCCTTCATTCATAAGTGCATTGGTTAAAATGGAGGCCAGTGGGCTGTGAGGTGTGTGAGAAAAAAAGGAAGGATACAAAGCAACCTGATGTTACTATTTGAAGTTGGTACCCACAGAGTGGAATAACATCAATTTCCCCATCTTCAGAGTTAACTATAGAATATGAGCATCTGTCAGATGTATCATTCATGTACAGACCAGGCTCAGGATGCTCTATGTGCCTTGCTGGGCTGATACTTTATGGGATCTGCTGTAGGACAAGTACTGGACTGCTAACTGTAAGGCTGACAGTTCAAACCCACTAGTCACTAATTGGAAACTCTATACAGGGTCATGAGTTGGAACCAACTTTATGGCACTTAACAATACAACAAGAAGTCCTAGTAACATTCATACTGCTGTGCTAATCAGGGCTGTCTTTAAAAGAGCAGAATTCATATCCTGCCACAATAAGAAGGGAGTCCCTGCATGGTGCAAATGGTTAAACAGTCTACTGTTGGCTGAAAGGTTGCTGATTTGAACCCACTAAGAGGTGCCTCAGAAGATACGCACCGTGATCTGTTTTCAAAAGGTCAGCCTTGAGAACCCTATAGAGCAGTTCTCCACGCACATGGCATCACCCTAAATTGGAATAGAATCAATAGCGACTAACAACAATCAGAAGAGAAAAAGCTCAAAACTTGGCATTGTAAACACCGTCATCAATGCATGAGACTATTACCTAAACACTTATTTTAAAGAAGAAAAATTTCAGAATGAGTAATGATTTTTTAAAACTCTGGACAAAATTCAAAATTATTACGAACTTTCCAATATAGCTAAAATTGTAAAATATATCTAATGAGGGAATTGGAGTCTAAGATAAATAATGTTGGCCTGAATTCATAGATTACTCCTTTAAATGGATTTCTTTCACCTAGATTTTCTTTTAATTTTCTTGTCCTAAACCTCTTGCCCCTGCTCCCCACTCAATAACTATAGACCCTCTGTCTTAGTTATCTAGTGCTGCTATGACAGAAATGCCACAAATGGATGGCTTTATTGTACAGAACTGTATTCTCTTACAGCTTTATAGATTTCTTCTTCTTGTTGTTAGGTGCCATCTAGTTGGTTCAAACTCATGGCAACACTATGCACAACAGAACAAAACACTGCCCAGTCCTGCACCATCCTCCCAATTGTTATGTTTGAGCACCTTGTTGCTGCCACTGTGCTAATCAATCTCATTGGGGGTGGGGTAAGAGAGTAGTCTTTCTCTTTTTCCTTGACTCTTTGCCAAGTGTGATGTCCTTTTCCAGGGACTGATCCCTCTTGATAACATGTCTGAAGTACATGAGATGAAGTCTCGCTATTCTTGTTTCTGAGGAACATTCTGGCTGCACTTCTTCCAAGACGGATTTGTTTGTTCTTCTGGCAATCAATGGTACTTTCAGTATTCTTCTCCAATACTATAATTCAAATGCATCAATTTTTCTATGGTCTTCCTTACTCATGGTCCAGTTTTCACAGGTGATTGAAATTACCATGGCTTGGGTCAGGCACATCTTAGTCCTCAAACTGACATCTTTGCTCTTTACCCTTTTAAGAATTTTTTTGCAGTAGATTTGTCCAATACAATATGTCATTTGATTAATTGGTTACTGATTCCTTGGAGATCTCAATGTGTCTTGGCATCAATCATCTCTCGGTCTGCAAGGTTTTCAATACAAGGACTCTAAGCTCTGCTCTTGGCTTTTCTTTCTTGGTGATAGTCAGTTCCCTCTGACCACTTACTTAATCTCTTTTTTTTAATCTCAAAAGAGATTGATTTAAGTTACAACCCAATCCTGTAGATTGTATCATGCCACATTAACATAATCACCTCTAATTCTAATCATTAACATCATAAAAGTTAGGATTTACAACACATAGGATAATCATATCAACTCTCAAAATGGAGGACAATTATATAACAGTGAAAATCATGGCCTAGCAAAATTGACACATGTTTTTGGGGAGGGGCACAATTCAATTGGTATCACCCTCCTCTCAGTAAATCTCTAAATCATAATCTTCCTTTTAAAAATCTTCTTTCCAAACCACAAGCCCTGGCCATTCTACTTAACTCATATACCATACTACAGTCTTGCTTTTCAAAACCCCTCTTTAAGCTCACTCCCCAGACAGCACTACCCATCTGTCAGTTTGTCCTACTGTGGTGACTTGTGGGTTGCTGTGATGCTGGATACTCTGCCATCAGTATTTTAAATACGAACAGGGTCACCCATGGTGGACAGGTTTCTGCGGAGCTTCCAGACTAAGGCAGATTAGGAAGAAGTAAAGACAGACTACACCTGGAAGGTTAGCCACTGAAAAGTTTATGAATACCAGTAGAACATTCTTAGATACAGTGCTGGCTGATGGGCCCTGCAGGTTGGAATGCAAACTATAAGCAACTGGGGGAGAGCTGCCTCCTCAAAGTAGAGTTAATCTTAAGACATGGTTGAAGCAAAATTTTCATTACCTTCATTTGCTGATTGGGCACAACTCAAAATGAGAAGAAACAGCTGCAAACATCCATTAATAATCAAAATGTGGAATGTATAAAGTATGAATCTAGGAAAATTAAAAGTTGTCAAAAATGAAATGTAACACAAAAAGACATGATATCCTCTCCTGTGACTGGTCCCTTCTGGTAATATGCCTGAAGTATGAGAGGAAGAAGCCTGGCCATCTTGACTTCCAAGGAATATTCTGGTGTTTTCCTTCCAACACAGATTGGTTTGTTCTTCTTCTTCTT
>NW_006408894.1:1917989-1919034 GCF_000296735.1 Chrysochloris asiatica | reverse complement strand
TTTGGTTCTTTTTTCCTTTTGGATGTGTGCATTTGATTTGTTCTTTTAACATTCCATAGTACTTGTAATATTTTCCTCCAATTGCACAGCTCAAATGTATCAATTTTTCTGCAGTCTTCCTTATTCACTTTCCAACTTTCACATGCATAGGAGCTGACTGAAAATACATGGTTTGAATGAGGCAAATCTTTGTCCTCAAACTGTCATCTTTGCTCTTAGTCCTCAAACTGAAATCTTTACTCTTGCACATTTTAAAGATGTCTTGTAAAGCAGATTTGCCTAATGCAATACATCGTTTAATTTCTTGACTGCTATTTCCTAAGATCAATATCAAGGCATTAGTGAGCTGAAATGGAGTTGTACTTGCCATTTGAATTGGACAATCATATGATGAAACTGAAAAGTTCTACCAACTTCTTCAATCTGAAATTGATTGAATATGTAATCAAGATGTATTGATAATTATTTGTGATTAGAATGCAATGGTTGGAAACAAAGAGGAAAGATTAGTAGTTGGAATAAAATCTCAGCATCATGCTGGAGATTATATAATAGAATTTTGAAGACCAACAACTTATTCACTACAAATGTTCCCCCCTCTTTTTTAAAAGCTTTTATTATGAATTAAGTGATAGTTTACATGGCATAACATAGGTTTTGCACTTAACCAATCATGTATTACATCACTGCAATGATTACAATCCCTTCCATGCACTGGTTAACAGTATTTGCCTCTAGTACCTTTTTTTTTTTTTTTTTTTTAATGTGTACAAATATGCAGGACTATATAACTATTTAAATAACCAAAGGGCACATTTTGCAAGCCAGCCTCCTGCTTGCCAGCACACCGCCTTTCTCTTTCCATGATCTAGAGTCCTCAGCTGCTCTATCTCTCCATGCTATCACCTCTGCCTCCATCTCTGGTGTCGCTGCTTCTTTGGATAGGGTCACACATTCCACTCATGTTCTTCCCTCTTGATGATCCTAAGGTCCTCTGTTCCTGGAATGTAAGATTAACTACTCCCCCCTTTTTGTTGCACATCTT
>NW_006408894.1:1914729-1917044 GCF_000296735.1 Chrysochloris asiatica | reverse complement strand
AATGACAGAGAAGTTCTCACTGATGTTTTATCAGTGGATTGATGTATTACAGTTTTGTAACTGATAATGCAGAATGTTCTAAAATTCCTAAACCAAACAAAGCCAAACTCATTGTCATCAAAGTCACTTTCAATTTATAGCGACCCTGTATGGAATTTCTAAGGCTACATTTTTTTTTTTTTTTTAACAATAGTAGGCAAGGGAAACCAATATTCATAAGAAAGTCAAAGTGCCTTAACATTATTTGTCCTCTTTTACCCATTCAGACTATGTCTTAATCCCTGTTGTTCCAAGGTTGAGTTGTTGTTGTTTACTGCAGTTGAGTCAATTCCAACCCATAGTGACCCTGTAGAGGGTTTCCAAGGAGCAGCTGGTGAGCTTGAACCACTGACCTTGCAGTTCAAATGACTTTACAGTCTGACTTATTAGCCCACTATTTACCTCTGTCCCATTTAGCCGATGCAAACCTACCTAAATGTTTCCCTATCTTCCTTGTTCTTCTACCCCTCTTCTTTCTTGTGTATTGCCCTCCCCTTCCTTGTATATTACCCTCCCCATCACCTGAATTATGATATGACTATCCCTTTACCTGTGCCTTACTGTCCCCTCCCTCCAACCCATGGTAACCATCAAATAATTTTTTTCTTTTAGTATGGGAATGTTAAGTTTTTACAATAATGGTCTTATGGAATATTTGTCCTTTTGTAACTAATTTCACTAGCTTTGCAATTCTTCTTCAAGGAAGCATAGTATTCCATGAAAATGCATTTTTAAAATAACATGAAAGGTGACTATACATGTGGACCTCACCAGATCAAGTACATAGGAATCAAATTGACCACATTTGTGGGAAGAGGTGGTGGAAAAGCTCGCTATCATCAGCTAAAACAAGGCCTGTGGCCAACTGTGGAATAGACCATCAATTGATCACATCCAAGTTCAGGCTGATGCTGAAGAAAATTAAACAAGTTCATGAGAGTCAAAATATGACATTGAATATATCCCAGTTGAATTTAGAGACCATATCAAGAACAGAGTTGATGCATTGGACACTAATTACAGACGACCAGAAGAGTTGTGTGATTATATCAAGAACATCGTACTTGAAGAGATCAAAAAGATCATGCGGGGTGTACCCTTTGGTTGGTTGATGATGCATGGAGGGGATTGTAACCATTGCAATGTAACGATATATGATAGGATGAATGTAAAGCTAATGTTTTCCCATGTAAACTATCACATAATTCATAATAAAACAGTTTTTAAAAAAGATAATTAAAAAAACAGAAAGGAAGGAAAAGGTCAAAAATTGATGTCAGAAGAGACTTTAAAATTTGCTTTTGAGCATAAAGAAGCTAAAGTGAATGGAAGAAATGAGGAACAAAAGATTCTGAACAGAACATTTCAAAGGGTAGCTCAAGAAGACAAAGTCAAATATTATAATGAAATGTGCAAAGGCCTGGAATGAGAAAACCAAAAAGGAACAACATGTTCAGTATTTCTAAAGTTGAAAGAACTACAGAAAAAAGTTCAAGCCTCAAGTTGCTATATGGAAGGACTCCATGGGGAAAATATTGAATGATGCAGAAAGCAATAAAATAAGATGGAAGGTATACACAGAATCACGGTATCAAAAAGAGTTAGTGTGTGGTCAATCATTTCAAGAAGTAGCATGTGATCAAAACTGATAGTACTGAAGGAAGAAGTACAAGCTGCACTGAAGACATTGATGAAAACCAAGGCTCTAGGAATTGATGGAATACAAATGAAAATGTTTCAACAAACTGATGCAGTACTGGAGGTGCTCACATATATGCCAAGAAAATTGGAAGACAGTTACCTGGCCAACTGATTGTAAGAGATTTATATTTGTGCCCATTCTGAAAAAAAAAAAAAAAAAGCAATTCAATGGAATTCAGAAATTATTGAACAATATCATTAATATAACATGCGAGTAAAAAATGGTAGCAACACATGACAGGGAACTGCCAGAAAATCAAACCTGATTCAAAAGAGAACTTGGAAGTAGGACTATCATTGCTGATATCAGATGAATCTTGACTGAAAGCAACGAATACCAGACAGATGCTTACTTGTTTTTTTTTATATATTATGCAAAGGCCTTTCACTGTGTGAATTATAACTATATAAGAGAACAGAACACGGGAACACTGAAAGGTTTAAAATTAAGAAAGGTGTGCAACAAGGTTGTATTCTTTCACCATACTTATTCAACCTGCATGCTGAGCAAATAACCTGTGAAACTGGGTTCTATGAAGAAAAACTTGGCATCAGGATTGGAGGAAGACTCATTA
>NW_006408894.1:1900208-1914349 GCF_000296735.1 Chrysochloris asiatica | reverse complement strand
TTTTCAATAACGTCATATGCATGCGAAAGCTGGACAGTGAATAAGGAAGACCATAGAGGAATTGATGCCTTTGAGTTATGGTGTTGGAGGAGAATATTGAAAGTGCTATGGACTGCCAAAAGAACAAACAGATCTGTTTTGGAAGAAGTGCAGCCAGAGTGCTCCTTAGAGGCCAAGATGACCAAATTTCATCTTCATACCTTGGACATATTGTCAGGAGGGAGCAGTCGCTGGAGAAGGATATCATGTTTGGTAAGGTGGAGGGTCCGAGAAAAAGAGGAAGACCCCCCAATGAGATGGATTGGCCAAGTGGCAGCATCGATGGATTCAAGCGTGGTAACAATAGTGAGGTTGACCCAGGATTGGGCAGTGTTTCATTCTGCTGTGCATAATGTTGCTATGGGTCGGTACCAACTCGATGGCACCTAACAACAACAACATATAAGTGCAGGTCTTTAAGGTTGGTTTTAGCCACAAGGTTGACGGTTCAAACTCTCCAGTTTCTCCTCAAAAACCCTATACTGGATCACTATGAGTTGGAACCATCTCCACAGCACGTAACAACATCAACAACATATAACACTGTGGAGTCCTGGTGTTGCATTGTAGGACAAAGCACTGGCCCACAAGGTCTGTTTGACCCACAAGGTCCTCCTTTAATATTTTTTATAAAGTTATATAATTTGTTTATTTGGAAATGTCCTAATTTTGCCATCATATTTGAGGGACAACTTTGCTGGGGATATGATTCTTGGCAATTTTTTTTCTTTTAGTGTTTGCATATGTCACCCCATTGCCTTCTTGCCTGCATGGCTTTTGCTGAGAAATCTGAGCTTTGTTTTATTGTTTCTCCATTGTTAGTAACTTTTCATTTTCTCCACACTGTTTTCAAGATTCTTTCCTTGCCTTCAGTTATGGAAATTTTGATTATGATATGTCTTGGTGATTTTCTTTTGGGATCTATTATATTTGGGGTTCTTTCAGCTTCTTGTATGCTTATCTTCTTGTTTTTTCATGATGTCAGGGAAGTTTTATTCAAGTAACTCTTTGACAGTTTTCTCTGTGCTTTTGTTTGCCCTTCCTTCTCTGGAATTCTGATCACCCATAAGTTGTTCTTCTTCAGGGTGTTCTTTATAACTCTTAGGCTCTCTTTGGAATTTTAAATTTTTTTTCCTGATTGTTCTTTTAGTATAGTAATATTGAGAAATTTATCTTCAAGTTCACTAATTTGGGCTTCCATTCCATTGTATTCCTTTGTCCTTTCAATGTATTGTCCATTTCCTAAATCTTAGTATTAATTTTCTGTATTTTTAATTGCAGGTTTGTATTGCTTCAAATTTTGCATTTATTTTGTCTATTTACTCTTGTAGTGTTTTCCTGATTTTTTCTAAATTTTTTTGTGTTCTCCATTTTACCTCAATCTTTCTGTCAATCCTTTGAAGGTACCTAAATATAATTCTTTTGAATTCTTTTTCAATTTGTTCCATTACTTTCTTCTTCCTTAGAAATGTTTTTAGTTCTGCTTCTAGGTCATTTGTTTGAACTATCTTGTTTCTTTTTGAGAGCTAAAATTGTTAGTTGTACCCAAGACATTTTGGTGGTGTTGTATTTGTATTTCATAAATTGTTTGTTGATATGTTCGTAGGCTTTCATGGTGTGTCTCCTGTGAGTGTAGTTAGAGAATGCAAGGGTACGCACCATTCTCCATTCATATTTCTAATTTAGTGTGGGTTTGGCTGCTGTTAACTGCTGTCTATCATTGATCAAAGGAGCTCTAGTAGCCTAGTGGTTATGAATTGGGCTGCGAACCAAAAGGTCAGCAGTTCGAAACTACCAGCTGCTCCACAGGAGAAAGATGAGGTTTTCTGCTCCTGTAAAGATTTACAGCCTCGGAAACCCTGTTCAGGGTCGCTATGGGTCAGAACCGACTCAACAGCACTTAACAACAACAACAACATCATTGATCAGATGGTATAGGAGCTGGTATTGACTCTTGTTCAGTGAGTGGAGTTGCAGAGGTTATGGTTGTATGGACATGGCCACTGTATTTTGTTGGGTGGGAAAAAGGAGGACTCCCTCCCCCACAAACACCACAGATAAGAAAGTAAAACAAAATAAGCAAATATACAACTAACAATTAAAAGTGAAATTAATAAAGGAGAAAAGAGAAAAAAACAACAGAAAATAGGCAGCAAACATAAAAAACAGAACATAATAACCAAAAAATGTAATGCAGGACAGGAAAATGGAGTTATAGAAGACAAAAACATAAGAGAGAATAAAAGGAAATTATAAAACAAACACTTAGGAAAGCCAGGAAGAGGGAAGATGAAAAGAGAGAGTAGAAAGCAGTAGATAAAGATCAAAAGGTATAAATAAGAAGAGGGAAAATGAGAAATAGAAGAAAAGAAGGGAAAACAAAGGTGGAAATAGAAATAATAAAATTCAAGGGAATGGAGAGAGGAGAAGAAAGAGTAAACAAGCAAAACTGATGAAATGATGAAAAGGAAAAACTCCATAAAAATAAAAAACAAATAAAACAGTGACGCTGTTGGACCTAGAGAGGACAAAACTCTGGCGGGCTCTTGTCAGTCAAGGAACTCACAAGGTAGGTGCCGGAGAGATAAGACAACAGAGTTTCTGGCCCTAGATGGAATTCCTATAGACCCACATGTTCTGTATATTCAGGGCACTCAATACAGAAGTAATTCATGGAAGCCCTTGATGGAACTGGTTTCAATGTCTGTTAGGACCACAAGGCAACTAGGGCCACAGTGACAAGTTAAATGCTGGTCTGGTGGCTTTGCTGGTTCTGTAGGTCTGGAGCCTAGAGAATGAACTCTCCGGAAGTTCAGAGTCATGTGGTTGCTAGCCCCACCGCAAATGAGCCCCAATTGAATTTCAGGTGGGGCTCACACCCATGTGACTCTGAACTCCTGGAGAGCATCTTCTGCTCTGGGGGTGGATGAGGGTGGGAGTGGGCCACACCTCTAGGACCAGGCAGTGTTTCATTTTGTGGTGTGTAGGGTCGCTATGAGTCAGAACCAATCTATGGCATCTAACAACAATGATCCCAAACATGGTTTCTTTCCCCCAGATTCCTGAGTCCAAGAGACACACTCATCATCCTTAACTTACCAATTGGGCTAGGACTGATTCAGGGAAAGAAGAGACCAGGTTCTTATGACCCAGTGGAGGAAGTGGAGAAATGTGGGAAAGTGACCTGAGCATATTGACTTCTATACCTCTTGGAGAAACTCCAAGCTATGGGCAGCTTTCTTTATTTGATTGGGCTTTGATTTTCTCATCTGTCAGGTACTGAAACTGGTTTATTGGAGGCCCATGGTAATAATATTTGTTAAGGTGATTGAATGGTTGGGTGAAAGAGTAAGACTAGGTGACCTCTAAACCCTTTTCAGCTCTGTCTAAATCTCTAGTATCCATATAGTCAAGACAAAAAAGATTGGCAGAACTTTGGAAATTTGAACCATCTGATTAATTGCCTCTGTTTGTTCTTCATGCTGCTTGAATATGAAGTCTTTCTTTCCCCATCTCCTCCCCAAGAAGTGAAGTAAATGGAATTTTACAGGGAAGAGTTATAAGACAACTATTGCCATCTTTGGACTCTAAACTTCTTGATTGTATATCTGTCAATGGGCTGCTAATGAAAATAGTTTTGGTTCCGTGGGAATACCTATGGGGAAATGTAATTCAGGGACATGAACTAGGTATGCATGATGCCCAACCAGAAATTTTCTAAATTGCTCACAAGGCACTAATAAATGTGAAATGTCATGGTTAATAAGTATTTGTTGATTGATTATAGAACATGAAATACTGGATATGCCTTTGATAAAGATATCTTGTAACTCTAAGCTTATAAACCAAGGGCTAAATGTAAATGGGCATGCTCATGTTAATGAACAAACAACTTCTTTTAAACCATCTTTCTAAAAGTTCTAAACATTTTTTTTTAAATGTAAAAAGTAAAATTACATAAATTTTAGAAGAAAATATAAAAGAAAATAATCATGACCTTGGGTTAGGCAGGATGATTTTAGATACAGCACCAAAAGCTTAATCACAAAATAAACAAGGAGATAAATTAATATTTTACAGTATGCAAAACTTTGTTCTATTAAAGACCCTCCTAACTTCAGACATATTGTCAGGAGGGACCAGTTGCTGGAGAAGGCTATCATGTTTGGTAAGGTGGAGGGTTAGAGAAAAGGAGGAAGACCCCCAATGAGATGGATTGGCCAAGTGACAGCATTGGTGGACTTAAGTGTGGCAACAATAGTGAGGTTAGCCCAGGAACAGGCAGTGTTTTCTTCTGCTGTGCATAAGGTCACTATGGGTCAGTACCGATTCGATGGTATCTATCAACAACAAAACTCTGGTACCATAGTGATTATGAGTTGGGTTGCTAATCTCAAGGTCAGCAGTTAAAAACTACCAGCAGTTCTGTGGGGGGAAATAAGGTTTTCTGCTCCTGTAAAGATTTACAGCCTTGGAAATCCTATACAGGGTCGCTGTGAGTCAGAACCAACATCATGGCACATAACCACCATCACCAAGAGACTGAAAAGTTAGGTTATATACTGGAACAAAATTTTTGGAAATCACATATCATCAAGAATTTGATCCAGAATATATAAAGAGCTCTTAAAATTTTACAATAATAATAATAAACCCCCCAATAAAAATGGGTAGAAAATTTAACATACACTGCATTCAATAAGAAATATGGATAGCAATTAAACATATGAAAAGATGTTAAAGAGTATTTAATCATTTGGAAAATGCAATATCATAGCACTCTGAGATTCTGTTGCACAGTTACCAGGCTGACTGCAAGCAAAGACAAAACTGACATTTGCAAGTGCTGACAAGGATGTAGAACAACTGGATTTTTCATACATTACTGGTAAAAATGAAAAATTGAATAGTCATTCTGGAGAACAGTTTGACAATTTCTTATAAAATTAAATTTACATAAACCATATGACATTATAGTCTCATTCCTAGGCATTTACTTTTACCCACTGCTACCAAGTCAATTCTGATCATAGACTTACAATCATATTGATCCTGTATAGGGTTTCAGAGTTTGTAAATTATTACTGGATGGGAAAGATTCCACTTTTTTCCTGTAGAGCAGCTGGTGGGTTTGAACTACCTGTCAGTGAGTAGCCTACAATGGTTCCTTAGTATTTACCACAGAGAAATGTTTTTTATGTTGACAAACCTAGAAATTATCAAGATGTCCTTCATTAGGTAGATGAATAAACAAATGGTGGTTCATCCATGGAATGGAATACTACTAAGCAATAAAAAGGAGCTCTGGTAGTGTAGTGGTTACGAATTGGGCTGTGAACCTCAAGGTCAGCAGTTCGAAACTACCAGCTGTTCCATGGGAAAAAAATGAGCCTTGGAAACTCTGTACAGGCTCGCTATGAGTCGGAACCGATTCCATGTCACATAACAACAACAACAACAAGAAGAAGCAATAAAAAGAAACAGAGATGGATCCACACAGCAATACCCATGATTCTTAAATGCATTGAGCTAACTGAAAGAAGTTAGGCTTCAAAGGTTATATAGTATGTAACTCAAATTATGTCATTCTGGAAGAGACAAACAGAGATAGAGAACAGATGAGTGGCTGCCAGAGGCTGGGAATGGCTTGACTGCAAAGGGGAAACACCAGTGCCTTTTGTGAAAAGTTAGAAAATTGTTCTCTATGTTGGTTACATGACTTTGTGCACTTGTCAAAACTTACAGAATAGTTCACTGAAAAAGGACAAATTGAATTTATTGTATGTGAAAAAAAAAAGAGTTTTGCAAGTAAAACAGGTGAAAAATCACCAGAGAAATACCCTAATTAGTCATGAGGCTTTGATTTTTACTCTTAATAATCCTACTTTTAATATCTACCTGATAGCTCACTGGGTACCATTTTCCTGACAGGATATTTGCATAGTAGCTAAGGTGACCCTTAAAGATTCCCAAACGCAGGGCAGCCATATCCCCTTGCCTTTCCTAGCCAAGCTATCTGACACTCAAGATCCCATGACCTCAGAAGAATTATGACTAAGCAGCCAAACAAAGTGTTGATAACACCACACCCTGCACTTTTCACCTGTGCAAATGTCACCAAGGTCTCATGCGCGTCATCTGCCTTGGTGAGTATGCTGGCCTGAATTAAGAGTCCAGGGGAGACTTCCGTGACCTCCTCGCTGAGTCCTCCTTCACCTTGCCCCACTGATTAGCCACCACCACGATGACAGATGAGCCCCATCTGGGCTGCCCTGAGATGGGCTTACCTTGGACAAACCAATTTTTTTCTCTTCATTTTTTCCCCCTTACAAATCCCATCTTTAACCCATGACCATACATTGCATGTTGTTGTTGTTATGTGCCATGGAGTCGGTTCCGACTCATAGCGACATTGTACAGCGTTTCTGAGGCTGTAAATCTTTATGGGAGCAGAAAGCCTCATCTTTCTCCTGCGGAACAGCTGGTAGTTTCCAACTGCTGACCTTGTGGCTCGCAGCCCGAATCGTAACCACTACGCTATATTGCATAGGAGTTAAAAATCTCCTTGAGAGGCTTTTCTGTCTTTGCCAACCCCTTGCCAAGTTCTGGATACTGCAGTTTCTCTACCAGTCCAAGGCTTCAGTCTGAGGAAGTGAGAGAGCACTACAGTGCTCACATCCCACATATAATCTCTTTACCTTCTTAAATCACCACCCACCTGAAAATCCTCAAGTCCAAAAAGGGATATCACAGAGTTCAGACAGTCTAAGAGATTTGTATGTGTGTTTTGATAATCTTCCAAAGCTTATTGTATGAATTATTAATCCTTCAATGAAATTTCCCATATGTCTGGATAATAAGTTTTGAAAATGGAACTAACAGAAGTTCCATTTGTATGATCAAGGCTAATTGAATTGTGTTCATCTCTCTCTTTCTCTTTCTACTATTCTGTCTTACTTCCTACCAACTTCCAAACTATGCATCCAACACTGACATGCCAAACTTGCTTTCCTGCAGAAATCACTCCCCTGCACCCTAAAACAAAGCTGAGATTCCAGGGCTCTGGCCTTGAAGGGAATCTAATCCAAGAAGACAAGCGGAACCGAGAGGCCTACAGAGACTTAAAGTTGGAAGGAAAAAAATCACAGCTAATTTGGGGGATGAACAGAAAAGTAGTTCAACAAAATGTGAACACATTTTTCCAAGAACTA
Source organism: Chrysochloris asiatica (assembly GCF_000296735.1). NCBI lineage: Eukaryota > Metazoa > Chordata > Mammalia > Afrosoricida > Chrysochloridae > Chrysochloris > Chrysochloris asiatica. The sequence continues at coordinate 1,907,099 of NW_006408894.1, read as the reverse complement.
CAGCTGAGGAAGGGGATTAGAGGTACTTGAGGGGAATTTTATCTTTCCTGTCTCAGGTTTAGCATTCAGGTCTCCTACTATGCCAGGATTTTCTACCCATTTTTAAATTTTGCATTTTTTTATTGCTCATGATATCCCCTTTGGCTATTCTATCAACTGTGAGTCCTGTGATTTCACTTTCTCTGATGTGCCCTCCCTTGCTGCAGCTAATAGAGAACAAAAAAGAGTGGGACCTGACCCAGCCATCTGGGGTAGTATCTATTCCCTTCTGCTCTAACCATTCTATTGATTTTTCAACCCTTGCATTTCAGAGGAAATGTACTCCTTATGTTTCTACCTCATTTACACTCAATTTAAGAAAGACCTCTTTTGAAATAGCCCTGTGATGTCCAAATAGCCTTTTAGACACACATGTGCTTTTCCTTGAGCCTCTAAAATAGTCTTCTGCTTCTGAATTAAGAAGCAATGCTTTCAAATTTGAAAATCCAACTAAACATGTGTACTTGAATGACACACACACACACAAAAACACACACACTCCTTGCAATTTAGATGAAACCAGAGTTTTAGCCCTGAATTTCCAGTTAACTTCTACCCTCACAAAAGTAGTAGTGTGCTGAAATTTTAGAATCTAGAAAAAGTGTCTGGTGTATGCTAACAACCCAATTCATCCGTCACTAAGCACTGTCCCTGTGGCAAATCAGATTAGCAGCAAGCCACATGTTCAAATTCTGTGGGTTACTTTAGCTCCTTGTAGCAATGCTGAAGATCATGAGCTCTGGAGTCAGATGACCTGCATTTGAATCCTTCCTTTGCTTGCTAATTGTAAATAATTGAGTTAAACAGGCAAAGCCTGACACAGCCTCTGCTTAGTGCACAGGTGCTATGAACACCAGGGGACATTTGTAAATGTGTGATGATATATTTAATGCTCACAACTGTGAGGAGCACTGCTCTTGGCATCTAGTGCATCCAACAGTGTAAAGGACAGTCCTTCCACAACAAAGAATGTCAATTTAGCCACTGTCATCCAGTTGATTGTGCCTCAGAGTGAGCCTGTAGATTTCGCCCCATAGAGTTTCCAAGGCTGTAATCTTTATAGGAACAGAGAGCCATATCTTTCTCTTGAGGAGTGGCTAGTGGGTTTGAATTGCCAACTTTCTGGTTAGCAGAAACCCCACCAGGACTCCTAAAGAACGTCAATTTTAAAAAACAAAAACATTGATTCTGACTCATAGCAATCCTACATAGGGTTTCTGAGATTGTAACTCTTTACAGGAACATACAGCCTCATCTTTTGCCTGAGCAGCAGTTGGTGGGTCGAACAGCCAACCATGTGGTTAGCAGTGCCAACCAGACTCTTAAAAGAATGTCAATAGTGCCTCAAAAAGTGTCAATAGTGGCAAGAATGAGAAAGTCTGTTTTGGATTAAGCACTATTTCTTCTCTGATACATATTAAAGATGCAGGAATGGAATCAGTCAGGTCTCCCATATTTCATATTGAGTGACTTGATCGCATGTAAGGAAGAAGTGATAGAACATGGAGGTTGTTGAAGTCAAAATAATATCAGCTTTAGAACTTTGCCAAAGTAGACTCTATTGTAGTGGACTGGAAAATAGTCAGGAGATGAGGGTGCTCACTATGACTTCCTGGTGCTTTGAGACAAGGAAGGAAAAAAAAAAGTCATACATTTCATCAAAAAGGTATTAAGTACCTGCTCTTGGACACAGCTTGAAAAACTTTCCCTCATGGCTCTCCCAAGCATAGGTATATCACTGAAAACAAGAGCAAAGCCCAAACCATTTAAATCCACTGCGCAGTCATACCCCTACAGAGGCTAGCATGTAGCACGTTAGCATGCTAGACCTGTGCCAACATGATGAAAACTTTGTCACAGGTGAGAAGGTAGGTTTTATTCAATGATTATATACTCCGGTCTTCTAATTTGTAGATAAAGCTAAATTGCAGCAGAGCCCTAAGTTTCTGAGGATGTGTAAAATGGGTCAAGTCACAGATACCCTACATTTTAGATTTTGAAATGAATTGGAGAAAAGGGAGGTTTAGAGAAACATTTCCTGTAGTGTTCCAAACATTCCAATTAATGGCTCCTGTACTCTTCGAATGTCCTAACCTAAGCTACACATCTTGCTAGTTGACTTCCAGAATCTGTCCAGTCCCACTGAGTGGACCACAGAGACATTCAGGGTATATCCAGGCCACACCCATTAGTGCTGACCCCAGTTATACTCATGAAGCCAGTCCTTGTGCAGATGCCTTAGGGTGGATGGTGTATTAGACAGAATAACTAAATTGATGGTGGGATTAACATGTGCTGAATCTTGGAAAAAGCTATTTATATTTTGTCTCAGTCCAGGCAGCTGTGGTGAGTTTCTCCCCACCCCCCTAAACCAGTAACAGAATCTTTGGTTTTCCCCAAAGCAGCATAATTTTCCTGATATCAACAGCAGACACCACCACAATCCTCTTTCAAAGCTTAGTTCAGAGGAATAAATTTTCGGTGGAATTTCAGTTAGGGAAAGAAGCCATTCACTGAGTTGTAGCTCTGAAACTTTCTATGCAACTATTATCCTATACAAATTATTATTTTTTCCCTTTCTTATGATCTGGGGATTGTTATTGTTATTAAGTGCCATTGAGTCAGTTCCAACCCACAGTGACCCTGTATAGGGTTTCCAAGAGTGACTGGTGAGCTTGAACCGCTGACCTTGAGGTTTAAATCAGCCTCGCAGTCCAGCATATTAGCCTGCAGCACCACATCAGGCTGGGTGGGATTATTTTAGACATTATCAAACCACCTTTCCCTCTTTTCTCTTTATAATTTCTTCAATGTATCCACTCATATTCTAAGTTCCTATCATTTGAAGTTTTAGATTATCTGTTTGTTTTCTGACTTCTGTTTCTAGCCATTCACAACTATCCATTTATTGCCTTGTTTTTCTTTTTAGTCAAGCTATGCCTTTCATAGTCTATTCTATTTAGTACAGCATTTTCCTTATGCTCGGTGGCACTTATTTCCATTGTCTTTTTACTCTCACTATTAATGCCTACCAGAGTCCTGGGGGCAGAGTGGGTAAGTGCTGGATTGCTAACCAAAACATCAGCCGCTCAAACTTAGCAGCCACCCAGCAGGAGAAGGATGTGGCAGCCAGCTTCTATAAAGATTTAAGTCTTGCAAGCCCTATGGGGCCATTCTATTCTGTTTTATAGGGTTGCTATGAGTAGTTGGAATCCACTGATGGCAAAGGGTTTAGTTTAATTTAGTGCCTAATCTTGTCATCTATATTTGGGTCTTCTTTTCCCACCCATGGCACTTTTGCTTCTGGAGATTGTCTTTTTCTTTTAAGAAAAGAATTGAAATGTGAACATTTTATATACTCTTATTTGGGATTGTTGTTGTTAAGGGCCATCGAGTCGGTTCCGACCCATAGCAACCCTGTACAGGGTTTCCGAGGGTGTAAATCTTTACGGGAGTAGAAAGCCTCATCTTTCTCCCATGGAGCGGCTGGTAGTTTCGAACTGCTGACCTTAAGGTTCGCAGCCCGATTCGTAACCACTACGCTACCAGAGCTTTGGGATAGTGTTGTTTATTTCTTGAGTCCTGTGTGGAAATGAGTGTCTTCTCTGTCCTTGCCACTGATCTTCTGAGACTCTTTTACAATTGGCTAAGTTTTCAAGTCCTGGTGTGGAGCTATAGGACATGCACTGTACTGTTAACCACAAGGTCAGTGATTGAAATCCATCACCTCCTCAGAAACCCTATAAAGAATCACTATGAGTGGAACTGACTCAAGGCACTTAACAACAACAATGTATTTATGACTTAATCTAATTAAGGGAAGAACTAAGACAAATGATAAGAACAATGGGGCTAAGAAGGTCATTTATTATGATTTGGATTTGTTAAAGGACTTGATCTCTCCTCCTGCTTTGTATGGGGAGGGGAAGGGTGGGGAGTTGGTTGTAAATCTCCTCTTCTGAGTGTTCTCTGCAAATATACTTCTCCCTGCCGTGATGACATGTGCATAGAAGGAGTTTCTGGAATAGACATTTCATAACCTCTAATGGTCTTTGAAGGATATTAGGCAGTGTTGCCAGAAATGTCAGAGAAGGGTAGGAATATCATGGAGAGAGCATTAAACAATTGAGAAATGAAGGATCCAGGATGGCCAAGCAGTTAAAGAAATCTAAGTATGAGCGACAAACAAGCAGGGCCACATCTGTGAGCAACCTAGAGACTATGTTCTATCACTTCACAAATCACCTTGGTGGACACTTATTTACTGAGGAGATGCCACATTCTATTGCTGTTGTTGTTAAGTGCCTTCTAGTCAGTTCTAACTCATAGCAACCAACAGTGGCTTATGGGTTTGAACCTACGTTTAGCAGTCCAGTGCTTATCCTCCAGCACTGCATCAGGACTCCGACCACATGTGTAGAGCTTCCTTTTTAAATTTCTGGTCCCAGGTTCACCTGTTTGTGTGTGTGTTTGGTCTTTACAGGGTGATACTTTTAGAGAGAATGACACCAAAATGATTGTCTGTAAAGTTTTTATGCATTTTTCAGAAGAAATTTATTTATTATTTTATATAAAATACCCTTGTAGTTAGTTATAACAACAAAATATTTTTCATAAGCCTAGCTTACATGTATCAATATACCTACAAGACTCAAATGCTATGCTAATTTACTTTTTGAACTGTCTCAAGTGCTTTGGTCAGAGTTACCATTATTACTCATTCAGAATGACCAAATCATGTAGTTTTATCTGTACAGATATAAGCACACACTGTTGTTTTTGTTTTATAGTCACTGATTTTATGAATTTTTCTAGTGTTTTAGATACAATGTCATGGTAAGTAATATTTTGAACATATATCAGTAAATCTTTTGAGAATTATGCAGTAATTAAAGGAACAAGAGGAGGAAACTAAAGCTGAGAGTTAGAGGTGTGCTTTTTATAACCTTATATACTTATAGAACCTAGTGAAGTGTTTTGGACATTTTTGGCACTTAACAAATGTTTCTTGAATCAATATAAAAAGGAAGAAGTACCAACTTTCAGTAACTTAGAAAGCGCCCTGAATGATTAGAGTGTACGTACTGCTTCCAGAATAAGGCCAACAGACATGTACACAAGAAGGACTCTTTATCCTTGGATTTGTTTTCAGTGTAGGAACAGCAGGGGTTGGACCCTTGTTCTTGAGGATTTATAGGGACTGGCACCCTTCAAGGCAAGTTCCCAATTTACAGAGTACTTGGAAAGAATATGACGTAAACAAACTCAGTAAGGACAAAAGTGTATCGTTTATCACTGGGCATTCAGAATACCACTTGCTCAGTAACCGTATGTGCAAGGCAGCACAGGAGATTTAAACAAAATCAAATATAAAGAGATCAGAGTCATGCTTTTGAGAATTTATATCCTGAGTTGATACACAGATCTGATTAGGCCCAAAGCTATTCTCTTTCCCATAAGGTCAGGGAATCTAAGGTTAAACCAATAGGCCTTTTCATTTTAGTCATTCTGAAGGTTCAAAGGGTACAAATGAAAATATTTTACAACACAAATATTATTTGAGAATTTAGAGCTTAAACCAGTATATGACCTATATCGGATGAATAGCCAGTATCAAAGCAAGCACAGAACAAGTGTAAGGACATGATGAATATTTCTTATCAACGGCAATAATTAAATCAGTTTAATAGTAATTAAGAGTGCCATGTGTTGGCACAATTCTAATTCAAAGCAGCATTCCTACAGTGTGAACCTTGGGATTGTTTCTAGCACATTCACTACCTGTAAGCAAGACTTTGGCCCTCTTCATCACACAAATATTTGCTGGGCAGTACTATGCACTAGGTTTTGGAGATAAAGAAATCAAGGGCGTAGTGGCTGCTGTGCCTTTGGGAGATTTCATGATGCCAGCATAACCTAAGGGAAGCTGAGGAATTTAGTCTGACTTTTTATTCCACCCCCTGAAAGAATAACACATACAAGTGGGCTGTACAAAAGTATGTGGAAATATTCTATTATCTTTTGATTCAAAATTTCCCTGAACTTTTTGAAGACACCTCATACATTGGCTGGTTGAATGATTTCCTGCCTCTCCTCCACCCCACTCCACCACATTCCCTTTGAATAGACTAATGATTCAGACATGATGATGCCAGGGTTTTTGAGATGATGATATCTTTTAAAAGCTCTTGAGTGATGTAAGCCATAAGGCTCAAATTTGCTTTAAGTCTGTATGCTGGGAACTACAAGTTTATATACATTTTTCCTGATAAATTTTGATTAGATGATTGAATATAACTTTATCTAATAGTTACACAGTATTTATAGTGCCTCCTAGTAGAGCGTCATATACAAGTTCAAAATCAGTTTTAAATATAACCTATCATGACCATGGTGTCCTGGTGCCATGCGGTGGGTTAATGTGCTGGACTGTGAAGTTGGCTTGAACTACAAGGTCAGTGGTTCAAGCTCACCTGTCGCTCCTCAGAAACCCTATACAGGATTGCTATGGGTTGGAGCTGACTCGACAACAACATCATGATTGAAATGAGATTTTGTGGATTGAGATAGGCCCCCAATTTGCTTAGTATGCACTATCAGATAAATTATAGTTTATGTTCCCTCAGCATCATTTTACTGTTGGTTTGTTGTTATCTGCTGTTGACTCAGCTCCCACTTGGGGTAACTTTCTATACAACAGAATGAAGCATGTTCTGACCCTGCAGCATCGTCACAGTCATCAGCATTTGTGAGTACATGGTTGCAGTTGTTTCACCAATCCATCTAACTGAGGATATTCTTACCCTCACTGGCTTTCTACCTTGCCGGGGTCTGACCTCGACATAGTTGTGT
>NW_006408894.1:1895100-1899473 GCF_000296735.1 Chrysochloris asiatica | reverse complement strand
GGGCCTATAGGGCCTCGAACCTCTGACCAGTCTTACATGGTCCGCAACACTACTTTACCAAACATGATGCCCTTTTCTAGCAATTGATCCCTCTTGATGAGTTGTCCATAGTAGACAGACGATATTTGTTGTGATCCACAAATTTTCACTGGTTAATTGTTGAAAGCAGATAATCCAGCCTTTTTTCCTACTCTGCCTTAGTCTAAAAGCTCCTCTGAAACCTGTTGGCTTATGTCCTTGTAGTTATTTTTTAAAATCAATCTTCTATTTTAGAAATTACACATATACAGAACAGAAAACTTGGGAAACTAGGAAAAGTTCAAAGGAAAGAGGTAAAATAAGCCACTCTAAATCCTGCCACATGGAAAGAGCGTTCTATGTTTGGTGAAGTCTAATGATCTGTTTTCCATGATTCTTGACACAAAATGTATCCCATTATATGCATCTGTGTTTCTCACCTAACTATCTTTCCATGTCAACCAAAATCCTCTGTAATGACTGAATATCATCAAAGCTCACAATTCTGAAGCAGTCCAGAGGAATTCCAGCCCCTCAAGCAGTAATTTTAGTATCACCAAAAAGCCATTCTTTACATTCTCAGTAGAGGGTCCTCCCTTAGGAATGTGGAGCTGATGATGCCAAGTGTGCCCTTGACCTTCTGGACAGGATGGAAGGCTCTTCTGTTTCCTCGGGTTTTTGCCTGAAAAGGGTGATCAAATAGTAAGATTTAAGATTTATTACTCGGAGTCTAGTTTATTGCAGTTATTTAGAACTTTTATTCATGTCCTGATCCCTTTCCCAGTTGCTGCCTTATTTAAAAAAACCCACTAATAGAAAACAATACCAATCAACAAAGCACAAAAAGTTTCAGTTTTTACCCAGTTATAATTTGGAATCAGTTTCTCTTCTTACTTTTTTCTTCCTTTTTAAAAAATAATTTCTCTTGTGCTATTGCTACTATACTGCTCAATATCAATATTTCACATTTACCTAGCATTTTATTTCTGCAAAGTGCATCTAACATAAAACATAAAGCAAATGGAAAATTTATTTCAAAAGGTGGTTGTGATGTATATATGAAGGCATGAATATATCTATAGCAATATATATCATTAAATACAATTACTTGTTTGTGATCCATAAAGTTTTCTTTTTATAATCTATTTTCGTTGTTGCTACAAATATACACAGCTAAACATACATCGATTCAACCATTTCTACATATACAATTCAGTGACGTTGATTGCATTAGTTGAGTTTTGTGACCATTGTCACCTTCCTTTTCTGAATTGTTCCTTTTCTGAGTTATTAACATAAAGTCTCTGCCCCCTAAGTGATAATTTTCTTAAAGCCTACCTTTTGACAATTTTCACTACTTTTTCAGTATGAATCTCAGTGCTTGTCTCTGAAAGTTATGATACAGATACTGCAAATAGTAATAAAAGGCACTCACTGAGTATGTAGCATCAGGCAGGTACTTCCTAAACATATTCCTGTGTTCCTACTCTCCAGTGATGAATTGTATGCTCTTTTATAATGTGGCCTTGCCATTTCCCTGGCAAGTTGTGTTGTTGTTAGATGCCATCGAGTACCAACTCATAGTGACCCTCTGCACAACAGAACGAAACACTGCCTGGTCCTGGGTCAACCTCATAATTGTTGCCATGCTTGAGCCCATTGATACTGCCACTTTGCAAATCCTCACCTAGAGGAGAGGTCTGTTTCTCTACTCTCTGCATATTGAGTGAGACTGTGACTGCTTTGACCAAGAAAATATGGAAGAAATGACACTGACAGTTTGAGAGCCCAGGCTTTAGGAGCCTGGTCACTTGCGCTTCCAAATTTCAGAAAATTTGTGAGCCAGCCACCATGACTATCTTGGACCACCATGCTGTGCCAGAAGCCCAAGCTGTATAAAGAGGCTCTAGAGTGGAGATCAGCAGATTACAACCTGTGGGCCAAGTCCAGCCTGCTAGCTGATGTTGTATGAAAAATACTAGAAAGAATAATATTGTGTGACATGTAAAAATTATATGAAATTTAGATGTCACTAGCCTGGCCATAAATAAAATTTTATTGCCTCACAGTCCCATTTATTTGTTTACATATTTTCTACGGCTGCTTTCATACTATGATGTTGTTGTTGTTGTTATGTGCCATGGAGTTGGTTCTGACCCATAGCGACCCTGCATAGGGTTTCTGAGGTTATAGATCTTTACAGGAGCAGAAAGTATCATCTTTCTCCACTGGAACAGCTGGTAGTTTTGAACTGCTGACTGTGAGTTTAGCAGCCCAATTTGTAACCTATGATGGCAGACTTAAATAGTTGAGACAGAGAACATATGCCCCTCAGAACTTAAAATATTTACCATCTGGTCCATTATAGTAAAAGTTTACAGATTCAGTACCCTAGTGGATAAGAGGGAGTGGCCAGGAAGTACCGTGGTGCTGATATGTATGTTATTGTTGTTGTTAAGTTCTGTTGAGTCAATGCCGACCCATAGGGACCCGCTATGGGGTTTCCGAGGAGCAGCTGGTGAGCTTGAACTGCCAACCTTGCAGTTCAAACAGCTTTGCAGTTTGTCATATTAACTCACAGCGCCAGACCAGGAGACTATGTATTTATTCCATCCATCTTGGATTGCCCAGTCTCAGCCACCTGTGCTGATGTCATGTGTGTGGAATAGGGACACATGTTCACTTGAGCTCTCCCTAAATTCTTGACTCATAAAATTGAAACAAAGTAAACGTTGTTTTAAGTCACTAAATTTTGAGGTGTTTATTGCAATGTGTGGGACTGTGGGTTAATGTGCTAGACTGAAAAGTTGGTTTGAACTGCAAGGTCGGTGGTCTGAGCTCACCAGCCACTCCTTGGAAACCCTATACAGGGTGGCTATGAGTAGGAAATGACTTGACTTAACAATAACAATTGCAAAGCAACAAATGAGTAAACCACCTGATAATCACCCTACAAAAGGTATTTCTACCTAAATATTTAGATAAGTAAACAGAGGTTCATAAAGATTAAATAACTATTTAAGATCATACAGCCAGTAATGTGGAACTGGGATTTCAATTCAGACTCTTTCACTTCCTAAACTTTATTTACTGCATAACCAACCTTACATCCTTCAGCCTTTCTTCTACCGCAGATACATTTTATGTGTGTGTTAGTTTTCATTCTTTCAATAAATATTTGCTAAGAATTATCACCACATTTAAGGCACTGCACTGAGCTTTGTGGGGGGATTCGAGAAATGAATTTGACATAACTTCCTAGTTCCCAAAGAAAGCCAAGGTTCATAATGTTTTCAGTTGTCAGGTGATGTGCTCTACCTTATGACGATACCATGTATCACAAAGCAATGCCCATCCTGTGCGATCTCATGACCAGGACCATTGCTGTAGAATCTGTGCATTTTGACGGCCTTCTTGGTGTGGCGCTGTGGGATAAGTGCTGGACCTCAAGGTCAGTTTGTACCTCGAGGTCAGTAGATCCAATTCACCAGCCACCCCTCGGAAGCCCTATACAGAATCCGCTATGAGTTGCAGCTGACTCGAAAGCACTTAACAACAACAACCTGTCTAAGAGGTGCGTCTGCCATCATTCTTCTGGGTAATAATCTGTTATGACCCATAGGGCTTTCAGTGGCTAATTTTTAGAAGTAGATCACTAGGGCTTTCATCCTAATTTGTCTTAGTTGAGAAACTCCACTGAAGCTTGTCCACCATGGGTGACCCTGCATCATGGCAGTACACAACAAATTGACAGGCTGGTGTTGTTAGGTGCCGTTCAGTCCGTTCTGACTCATAGCCACCCAGTGGTGGAAGAGTTATAATAACATGATGATATCTGAAACATTTCAAATTCAAATTTGGCACATTTATTGGAAGTTCATGGTCTATGGAATTCTAGCCTAGGCAATCAAACTTCCAGAAAAGCTCTGCATTCAATCTTTAAAGTCGGTTTAAAAAAAATAGCAAGTGAACAATCAGTGATAACTTGAAAACTCTTTCCTCCTATCCACAAAGCTATACTTTAGTTGTTTTCATTTTTAATTGCAGATTAACTATTCTCTTCCATGTTCAAAACATGTAATCACACCTGAATGGAAGTTACACAGCTGGAAACCATTAGGACTAGAATAGCAATGAAAAACAGGAAGTTTTTCAAACTTAGTAGAAACCTAGGGAAAGCTGTTTTTGGGGACCAGGGTAAGGAATGTGAAGAACAGTATTGAAGGGCATTTTGAGTTGTTTTGCCAGGCCTTTTCTGAGTCCATTAGGAGACACTGGCCACTCAGGAAAGTGAATACTATCATCTAGAAGGACTCGATGTGGTGCTATAGGGAGTTCTAGAGTGGCACAGTAAG
>NW_006408894.1:1884535-1893385 GCF_000296735.1 Chrysochloris asiatica | reverse complement strand
TTTTTTTTTTTTCCATCATGATAATGTACCTGCTCATTCTTTGTGGGGAACAAGGACTGTCTTATGAGAATTTAGTTGGGAAGCCTTACCCTATCCACCCTCCATTCCTAATCTTGCCACTTCAGACTTCTTTTGTTCTCCAAACTCAAAGAACATTTCAAATGAACAAGGTTTGGTTTCAAAACCAAAATTGTTTTGACGTGGTATAAATTGAAGACTGCAGAATTCTTCGGTAGAAGGGACAGAGAGATGGAAACACTGCATTCAAAAGTATGCAGACCTAGATGGAGGAAATGTCAAGAAGCAACAGCTTCACATTTGGATATTTTTAAAAATATAGGTTTCTGTGATTTTGTAGAATAACTTTTTTACTTACTCTCTTGCCATTATCCTTTTTTTTTTTTTTTTTAAGTGTTTACTTGGCAAGTTTGATTATGATATCTCTTGATGATTTTTTAAGTGTTTACTGTGAATTGAGTGATAGTTAACATGGGTGAAAATCAGTTTTTATACCATCATTTCATTGCAATGATTACAATCTCTTCCATTCATCATCATTCATCAAATAGAAGTATTTGCTTCTACTCACTCTGGGTTTTTTTGCTTTGTGTGTGTGTGTGTCAGGGGAATGTATAAAAAAAACCACCCAGGAATATATAATAATTTAAACAACCAAAGGGCACATTCTGCAAGCCTGCCTCCTAGCCTCCATCACATGGTCTTTCTCTTTCCATGAGTCTGGAGTCCTCAGCTGCTCTCTCTCTCCATGTCCTCATCTCTGCCTCCATCTCTGGTGTCACTGCTTCTCTGGATAGGTTCCCACATTCCACTTGTGCTATTTTCCCTTGATGATTCTAGGGGCCTCTATTTCTGGACTGTAAGATTAATTACTCCCCTGTTTTTGTTATAAAATTTTTACCTTTATAGTTGTGACTGTCTCAATTAGTCATGATGACAATTACTCACTACTGAATCATAAGAATCTTATCCCCATTTCTTTTCACCAGACCCATCTAGACAAGATGAAAGCTATTCAGTGGGGACTCTATCTTCCCCCACACTCAAACTAAATTCCCTCTTGAAACCTTGTGAGCCAGTCACTTCGTGCCATTATCGCCTCCTCATTTTAGGTAGCCAATGTATAAGTTGCCCGTCCCTATCTACCCTGTATGCAGAGGGGATAGGATTGATACTTGATGTGAAATCCCCTTCTCTCTCAGTTGGTATTTTGAGCTACACATAAGTATAGGTCAAGTTCATCAAATTGTAGCAATTTACACTTGTTTCCGTTATCAAAAATTGTTGTTGTTGTTGTTGTTGTTTTTCCTCTAGTTGAGTTCTGATTATCAAGCCATCAAGGCTAGGTCAAATGGGTAGTATCTGCAAGTTTTTGCCATTATCTTTTAATTCATTATCTTTTAAAATAAATGCCTTTAATTTAAGCCATGAATTTTTTGAAGCCTCCTCATATATTGTATATGTCCTTCTCCTTTGAAATTATATTTACCCAACACTACAGAAAAATATCCATGTTGTATTCCTCTGAGCCCATCTTCCCAAACAGATCTGGATGATTTCAGCTTCCCCTAGGCTGAGGCTGTCTGTGCTACGTGGGGCTGGCTGGCTGCTGAGGACATGAACACATCTGTAACCAAACCAGTGAGCCACAGTGGGAGCTGAGATCCATTTCTTTGGAATGAGAGCTTTTCATTCCTTTGTTCTTGATATTTCCTGGCAACATGTCCACGAGCACATGCTATTAACAGATGGTGGGAGGCATAATTTGGATTTTTATCATAACATATTCCCCATGCTTCCATCATGCACTAAAGAAGCACAGATTCATGCTATGGGCCAGCTTGCTTTATCAAATGAGAGCACAGCAAGATTAAAAACATCTACTTCAAACCTCCCAATGCTTGGTTTTCCCCACTACAGACTCCACAGCTTAGTTAGATGTGGTTTCCAGTCAGAAGTACAGAATGCATTGCAACAGACTTATTTCTATCAGAATCCTTTTAAGATCAGTTGTTAATATGAGAAAGATTGGTTTCCCCAGAGTTGAGCTTATCTGGTAAATTGAGGCATACATCTGTGCTGCAGAGCCAAGGTCTATGGGACTGGCAGAGAGCCCTGAATTTTGTACTGATAACTACACCTCAAAGCTCACAAAGAAGAAAAGATCTCCTTTGCTTAACCTCATAGTTATGTGTTGAGCAAGTTGAAAGAAAGAAAGAAAGAGAGAAAGAAAGGAAGGAAGGAAGGAAGGAAGGAAGGAAGGAAGGAAGGGAAAAATGAAAGAAATGAAAGAGGGGAAAAAGAAAGGAAGAAAACAGAAACAAGTATGGAAAAGAACTTATCCAAACAAATTGAGGGGATTGATTTTGGTTTTGTATGTGTATTTTGTTCAAATCTAATGTGCAAAATTAAGATTGCCCAGATCTGCTTTTTAAAAGCAGTGGTGGTTGTGTGCTGTGGATTTGCTTCCAATTCATAGCGACCCTGTATAGGGTTTCCAAAGCTGTAAGGCTTAACAGGAGCTGAAAGTATCATCTTTCTCCCATGGAGCAGCTTGTAGATTCCAACAGCTAACCTTGTGGTTAGCAGCTCAACTTGTAACCCACTCTGCTACCAGGGCACCTTAAAAATGTGTATATATTATGTATTTTCTTAAAGAAAATGATCTCCTTCATGATTTCTTTTTCTAAAGAATAAGGTCTATAATGTTCATGATTAGACTTTTGTGCCTTTATGTGGCTTTGCATCATCTAAAGAATTTGCAGGGTTCTAGTAAAAGTATCTGCTAGTTGGGAATATTCAACATTATGCCCAAGATGATTAAAATCATGAGACTTCCTTTGGCAAACGACTAAGCATTGCAATCAGTGACGTTTACATTTGCTGGTAGTAGAATAGCCAAATAAATACCTAAGAAAGCTTGAAATCTAGGATGGCAGTGATTACGTAGTTGATGGTTAAGAGCTGGAGCTCTGGAATCAGAGACAACTTGGTTCAAATGTCATTCTCTTTCCTACCAGCTAAGGGATTTTGATCAAGACACTCAACTTCTTTAAACTTTGATCCCTTTATTTGTAAAGGGGCATAAAAACATTACCTACCTAATAGGGTTGCTGTGCAAACTAAATGAAATAATATATGAAAGTATTTACTGGTGTGGTGCTGTGGGTTAATGTGCCAGACTGCAAAGCCATTTGAACTGCAAGGTAAGCAGTTCAAGCTCACCAGCTGTTTCTTGGAAACCCTCTACAGGGTCATTATGGGTCGGAACTGACTCGATGGCACTTAACAACAACAGCACAGTGCCCAGCACATAATATGCACTCAATTAACACTGTTGTTAGTTGTTGTTAAGTGCCGTCGAGTCGGTTCCGACCCATAGCGACCCTGTACAGGGTTTCCGAGGGTGTAAATCTTTACGGGAGTAGAAAGCCTCATCTTTCTCCCGCGGAGCAGCTGGTAGTTTCGAACTGCTGACCTTAAGGTTCGCAGCCCGATTCGTAACCACTACGCTACCAGAGCTCCTAGTTGTTATTATTTATACAAAATGATAAACAGTATCAGCTACTTGGTGCTGGGGGTTATGCGTTAGGCTGGCAGTTCAAAACCATCAGACACTCAGCAGGAGAAAGATGAGGTTGTCTGCTTAAATATTTGGTCTTAGAAACCCTAAGGAGCAGTTCTACTCTTCCCTGTAGGGTTGTCATATGTGGAATCACAAAAATTATACAATTTGTGTTTCGTAGGTGTCATAGTGGGTGAAGTGTTGGACTGATAGCCACAAGATTGGTGATTCAAACCCACTAGTCACTCTGAAGGTGAAGGATGAGACTGTCTGTTCCCATATAGATTTATAGTCTTGGGAGCCCTATACAGAGTTGCTATGAGTTGGAACTGACTCCATAGCATACAACCACCCCTGAAACCTCTATCTTCAGCTTACTGATGAATAAAGAAAGACTATAAGAAAAAAGACCTATGGGTTGCTCTATCTTTTCCTTTTCTTCTATGTCATTATATTTAGTGTAAGTAGTTGGCTAAAGGACCCCTGGTGTGGTGCTGTGGGCTAATGCTCCAGACTTCAAAGCCATTTGAACTGCAAGGTCAGTGGTTCAAGCTCACCAGCTGCTCCTCAGAAACCCTATACAGAGTTGCTATGGATCAGAACTGACTCAATGGCACTTCACAGTTGGCTAATATCCACTTGGAGTAACATGAGTAAAAAAAAAAATATATATGATAGCATTTCTTGAATGTTCATATTTCTTAGAATGCCATTGCTTTCCTTATATGTTTGAAGCAAGTGCTAATTAGCCTCTCAGAACTGTCAGCACCCCTGCTTACTCAATTATAGAGATAGCATGCTTTTAGGTTTGCTAAACCTGTGCACCCTGGGTCACCAAAATTCTGTGCTTGTGGGCATTTTGAATGCTATGTGAAAATGGGATGGCAAGAATTGTGGTGGACATGCACATTGCAGTATATCTTCTGCTTATGCATGTGCACCATTGTTCCATCAGACTTCACTTACAATCCTAAGTTCAAAGACAAAACCTAAACATTTCAAGATGGTGACATTAGTGCATTGAACTAAGCACAGGGCTCTTCTTAATATGGGATCTTGTGCAACTGGTGTGAAGTCAACTCTAGCGATAAATGAAAAGTGTAAAGAAAAGCCTGTAGATCACAGGGGAATGTTAAATAATCAGACTAAAGGAAAAAAAAAAAAAAAAAGGCTTCAGCTGAAAGGGACAGGCAGTTCATCTCTGGCTCAAGAACCTAGACGCCAAAATGTAAAGTGACTTGTAAGGGTGACAAATCTAAGTAGGATGGGAGGTCCTCTCTCTATCTATGCAGCATTGTTAAGGTTCACTGTGTGATGCTATTCCAGGCTTCCCAGTCACTGAATTTCAAGTGTCCCTACTTCCAATGGTTTATTGAACTTGACTGATGCTTCTTGAAATATCCAGATTTATACATTCGGAGTTCAAGCTGGAACTCGAAGAATTTATGTCATTGGAATATTAGACTGTAGCAGATATAGCAGTCTTTGGTCACTGAAGCTTGTTGAAAGAGAGAATAAATCAAGACTGGTTATATTGATGGCTTTTTAGTATGAGGCATTGGTCTTGCTGGAAAACAGGAAAGGAAATATTTTCTGTCAAGGGGGAGAGACTGACTGGGCCATACATTTTTGGCAGTAGTTTTACTACTTGATCCAGCCTCAGATGTTTGAAATTTAGATTCAAAAGGGACTTCAGAGATAAATTCATTTAGTGTTTTTGTGCTGTTGCTTTTTGAGTGTGTGTGTATGTTTAAACTTCATTCTGAGATAAGCCAGGATTCCACAGAAGTGATTTAGGGGATCCATAAATATTTGATTAAATGTATTTTCTTTTTATTGTGGTAAAACTATATATGATAAAACATTTGCCTTCCTATATGAATAATTATGAGGGGCACCGTATTAGGCACTACAAAGTTTCAAAGAGTTCTCTTCAGGAGCTTAAAATCCAGTTGCAAAGCAAGATAAGAACCTATGAAAAGCTAAGTAAAAAGAAAATTACTAAGTGACTTCCAAAATTAAGTGAGAAGCGATAAAGTGCACAGAGTAAATGGAATTCAATGAAAATCATTCACAAAATAATTAAAATGCTACTTTTTCTCAAGCTGATAACTTCTCAAGGCTAATGCTGCATCAAAAGAATGAGCCTCATGCCCCTCCTCCACCAATTCCAAAGGAGATAACAAGCATGTGTGATTATCAAAAGCAGACACTCTGGAGAAAGTCTATTTTGCTGGTACACTAACCTATTGTCTGGATGGTCTTGAGCAGTTATGTAACCTCTCTGAGCTTTGATAACCTCAACTGTTGAATTGTTATTGTTAGGTACTGTTGAGTCCATTCAGACGCAGAGCGATCTTATGCATAGCAGAAAGAAACACTGTCTAGTCCTGCACCATCCTCACAGTTGTAATGTTTCAGCCCATTGTTGCTGCCACTGGGTCAATCCATCTCATTTGGGATGGGTCGTAGGGATCTTCCTCCTCTTTGCTGACCCTCTTTATTACCAGGGACTGATCCTTCTTAACAACATGTCCCAAATTTAAGAGACGAAGTCTTGCCATCTTCACTTCTAAGGAGTATTCTGGTGTAGCACTCTTGGATCAGTACTGAACTGTGAACCATGAATTTGGAAGTTCAAACCCACCAGCTACTTCTTGGTGACCCTATTGTAGGGTCACTATGAGTCAGAACTGACTCAATTGCACTTGACAACAACAGCAACATTTCTTCCAAAACAGACTTTTTTTGTTCTTCTGGCTGTCCATAATATTTTCAACATTCTTTATCAACATCATAATTCAAATGCATTGATTCTTCTATGGTCTTCCTTATTCATTGTCTAACTTTCACATGCATATGAGGCTATTGAAAATACCATGGCTTGGGTCAGGGGCACCTTAGTCCTCAAAGTGATATCTTTGCTCTTTAACACATTAAAGAAGTTTTTTTAAAACAATAGATTTACCTAATGCAATACATTGTTTGTTGCTTCAATAAGTGTTGATTGTGGATCCAAGCAAATTAAGTCTTTGGCAAATTCTGTCATTTTTCTGTTTATCATGATGATATTTATATGTTCAGTTGAGAGGATTTTTGTTTTCTTTATATTGAGATGCAATCCATACTGAAAGTTGTAGTCTTTGATCTTCATCCAGTAAGTACTTCAAGTCTTCTTCACTTCCAGCAAACAAGGTTGTATCATCTGCATACCACAGGTTGTTAGTAAGTTTTCCTCCAATTTTTATGCCAGGTTCTTCTTCACATAATCCAGCTTCTTAGATTAATTGCTCAGTATACATATTGAATAATTATGGTGAAAAGATGCAATTTTGGCACACACCTGTCCTGATTTTGAACCATTCACTATCCCATTGTTCTGTTTGCATGACTGTTGTTAAATTGTTGTTGTTGTTGTTGTTAAGTACTGTGGAGTCGGTTCCGACTCGTAGTGACCCTACACAGGGTTTCCGAGGCTGCAAATCTTTACGGGAGCAGAAAGCCTCATCTTTCTCCTGTGGAACAACTGGTAATTTTGAACTGCCGACCTTGAGGTTAGCAGCCCGATTCGTAACCACTACACTACCAGAGCTCCTATTTTACAATGGGTAATAGTATATCTGGGTGCTGCAAAGGGTCAATGTGCTTGGTTATTAATTGTAAGTTTGGGGTACCTCAGAAGAAAGTCTTTGCAATATACTTCTGAAAAAACCAGCTGTTGAAAACTCTATGGGAGACAGGTCTCCTCTGATAGACATGGGGTCATAATGACTATGAGTCACTGGATGGAATTTATCTATGCCAGATGATTGCTGTGAAAATTAAATGAGATTTTGCATGAAAGGCACTTTGAAAAGTGGCTGGCACACAATGAGGACTCAATAAGTTTAATTATTATTAACTTTTTCCACTTACTTCTTACTGTTGTGTTTGAGAGTTAGCAGTCTAATGTTTAACCCACAGTGCCACCAGGGTGCCTTGATCCAAACAAAGAGGCTGAGACTACGTGATTCAACCATGTGTTGGATTGTGGAGAACTGGAGGATAGCAAAGAGCCCATAGCTTCGATGAATGAATGAAAGAGCTTTGCTGTAAAACCTCACCCCTACTCTGCACACTCATTTGAAATATCCAAAATCCCAGTGTTTGCAAACTTTGCAATCATTTATGTAGCCTATTCTGAAGATGTTCTCCAGGCACTCTTCCTTCCTTTTAATTAACTAGGTTCCATCTTTTATACATCAGTACCACTGCAGTTGTAATTCTCATAGTATCATATTGGAGTTATTTTTTATATAACTGTTTTAGATTATGAATATTTCCAAGATAGGGCCTCAGTAAACACATGAATAAATGAGAAAAAACAAAAGACTCAAAGTCCTTAAAAAAGGTCTCAAACTACGTTTGATGTAGCATTTTAAATCTTCATGATAATTAATAGAAACTCAATAAACACTTGAGTGAATAAATTTGTCATTCCCCCAAATTTCAAAATTTCTACCTTCATGTTAAAATGAATATTAAAAACAAAACAGATTGATCCAATGGATAATTCAATAAAAAAAGTTGTATTTAGATAGGCGTTTCTTCCCATGCCACAGTGATGTCACTAGGGGTGTGTGTGTGGTATGGACTATATCAGGTAATGCTGTCACCAAAATGGCTATAAGTTTTTGTGTAGTGTTTCATCAAATAGTTATTATTTTTTATAAAAATATCTTTTTATTTAGTTATAACTGGACAACTTAGCAGGCACTCTGGAGCAAGTCTATCTTAGCATAAATACTGGTGCACTAACATATTATCTGGAGCTTCCAGACTCAGGCAGAGTAGGAAGAAGGAATATGTGATCCACTTCTGAGGGATTAGTCACAGAAAATATTATGAATAACTGTGGAACATTGTCTAATACAGTGTTGGGAGATGAGTCCTTCATTTTGGAAGGTAGTCAAAATATGACTGGGGAAGAGCTACCTTTTCAAGGTAGAGTCAACCTTATTGGATGGATGGAATAAAGCTTTCAGGACCTTAATCAACTGATGGGCACAACTCAAAATGAGAAGAAACAGTTGCAAATATCCATTAAAAATTAGAATGTGAAATGTATGAAGCATGAATCTAGGAAAATTTGAAATGGCCCAAAATGAAGTGGAATACATAAAGAGAGATATCCTAGGCATTGTTGTTGTTAAGTGCCTTTGAGTCAGTTTTGACCCATAGTGATCCTATATAGGGTTTCTAAGAAGCAGTTGGTGAGCTTGAACCAC
>NW_006408894.1:1878702-1883910 GCF_000296735.1 Chrysochloris asiatica | reverse complement strand
AGGTGATGAAGAATATCAATATCATCAGCCCAAACAAGTTCTAACTGTGGAACAGACCATCAATTGCTCGTATGCAAGTTCAGGCTGAAACTGAAGAAAATTAAAACAAGCTCACAGAGACAAAATATGACTTTGAATATATCCTACTTGAATTTAGAGACCATCTTAAGAACTTGTTTGATGCATTACATACTAATGCCTGAACACCAGAAGAGTTATGGGTTGATATCAAGGACATCATACATGAAGAGAACAAAAGGACATTAAAAACAGAAAAGCCCAAATGGATATCAGAAGAGACTCTGAAATTTGCTCTTGAGCATAGAGAAGCTAAAGCAACTGGAAGACATGAGGAAATAAAAGAGCTGAACAGAAAATTCCAAAGGGCAGCTCAAGAAAACAAAGTCAAGTATAATGAAATGTGCAAAGACATAAAATTAGAAACCAAAAGGGAAGAACACACTCAGCATTTTTCAAACCAAAAGAACTGACAAAAAAATTCAAGCTTTGAGTTGCAATATTGAAGGATTCTATGGAAAGAATATTGGATGGTGCAGGAAATATCAAAAGCAGATGAAAGGAATAAATAGAATCACTGTACCCAAAAGAACTGGTTGATGTGCAATCATTCATGAGGTAGCATATGAACAGAACCTGAAGGTATTGAAGGAAGAAGTCTAAGCTACCTTGGAGGCACTGGTGAAAAACAAGACTCCAGAAATTGACAGAATACCGATAAAAAATGTTTTGACAAACTGATGCAGTGTTGGAGGTGTTCACTCATCTATGGCAAGAGGAATGGTGCAGAAATTTGGAAGACAGGTACCTGGCCAACCAATTGGAAGAGATCAGTATTTGTGCTCATTGTGATAAAAGGTGATCCAATTGAATGCAAAAGTCATGGAGCAATATAATTAATATGACTTGCAAGTAAAATTTTACTGAAGAGTATTAAAAAATGGTCAGAGCAGTACATTGTCATGGAGCTACCAAAAATTAAAGCCCCATTCAAATGGATCTTCACTGAAAGCCGAGAATACCAGAAAGTTTACTTGTGCTTTATTGACTATGCAAATGCATTCAACTGTGTGGATCATAACGAACTACAGATAACATCGTAAATAATGGGAATTCCAGAATATTTATTTGTGCTCATGTGGAACCTGGACATAGAAAAAGAGATAGCTGTTAGAAAAGAATAAGGGATACTGAAAGGTTTAAGATCAGAAAAGATGTAAGTCAAGTTTATATCTTTTCATAATACTAATTTAATCGGTATACTGAGCAAATAATTTAAAAAACTGCATTATATGCGAAGAATGTGGCATAAGGATTGGAGGAAAACTCATTAAAAATCTGAGATGATACCTTGGTTGCTGGAAATGAAGAGGACTTGAAATACTTACCGATGAAGATCAAATACTTCAGTATGAATTGCACCTCAATATAAAGAAAAGGAAAATCCTTAAATGGAACCAATAAATAATATCATGATAAATGGCAAAAAAATGAAGTTGTCAAGGATTTTATTTTGGTTGGATCCACATTCAGCATTCTATGGAAGCAGTAGTCAAGAAATCAAATGATGTATTACGTTAGGCAAATTTGCTGCAAAAGACCTCTTTAACATGTTAAAGACCAAAGATGTCAGTTTGAGGACTAGGTACACCTGACACAAGCCATGGTACTCCAGCTGCCTCATATGAATGTGAAAGTTGAATAATGAATAGGGAAGACCATAGAATAATTGATGCATTTGAATTGTGGTGTTGGAGAAAAATATTGAAATGACCATGAACTGCCAGAAGAACAAACAAATCTCTGGAATAAGTACAGACAGAATGCTTTTTAAAAGCCAAGATGGTGAGACTTCACATTTTGTAAGCTGGACATGTTGTTAGGCGGGGCCAGTTCCTGGACAAGGACATCATCCTTGGGAAACTGGAACATCACTGAAAAAGAGGAAGACCCTTAATGAGATAGACTGACCCAGTGACAGCAACAAAGGAGTCAAGCATAAAAACAATCATAAGGATAGTGCAGGACTGGGCAGTGTTTGGTTATGTTGTACATGACCAGATGGTATTGCAGGAAGAAGGCATTTGCAAAAAGCAATGCTCTAGGAATTGATAGAATACCAGTTGAAATATTTTAATGCAGCACTGGGAGCATTCAATAGCCAATGCCAAGATATTTAGAAGACAGTTTTCTGGCTGACCAACTGGAAGAGGTTCAGATCTGTGCTCATGACAAGGAAAGATAACTGAACAGAAATCAGAAATTATTGAACAATATCATTAATATCACACACAAGTAACATTTTTCTAAGATAATTTAAAAAAACTTGCAGTAGCACATTGACAGAGAGCTACGAGAAATTCAAGTGAGTTTCAGAAGAGGACATGGAACAAGGAACATCATTACTAATGTCATACAGAACTTGGCTGAAAGCTGAGTATACCAGATGATGTTTACTTGTGTTTTATTGACTATGCAATGACTGTGTGGGTCATAACAAACTATGGCTAACACTGTAAAGAATGGGAATTCCAGAACACTTCACTTTGCTCATGCAGAACCTGTTCATAGACGAAGAGGCAATCATTCAAACAGAACAGGGGTCTTCTGAATGGTTTAAAATCATGAAAGGTGTATGCCAGAGTTATATCCTCTCACCATACTTATTCAATCTGTATGCTGAATAAATAATCCAAGGAACAGGATTATATGAAGACAAATGCAGCATCAAGATTGGAGGAAGACTTATTAACATCCTGTGATATTCAGATGATACTACCTTGTTTGCGGGAACTGATGAAGACCAAAGACTACAGGTTCAGTATGGATTACATCTCAATACAAAAGAAAACAAAAACCTTCACAACTTGACCAAAAAGCAACATAGTGAAAAATGAAGAAAACACTCAAGTTGTCAAGTATTTTTTTTTTTTTTTTCTTTTGGTTGGTTACACAATCAGCATTCATGGATGCAGCAGTCAAAAAATTAAACGAAGTATTGCATTTGGGCAAATCTGGTGCAAAAGACTTCTTTAAAGTGTTAAAAAACAAAGATATCACTTTGAGGACTAAGGTATGCCTGACCTAAGCCATGAGCTCTGGTAGTTAGGAGTTGGTCAAGGTCAGCAGTTTGAAACTACCAGCAGTTCCGAGGGAGAAAGATGAGGCTTTCTGCTTCTGTAAAGATTTATAGCCTCAAAACTCTATACAGGGTCACTATGAGTAGGAACTGACTCCACAGCACACAACTAATCAACAAACCACATGCATGTGAAGTTGGAAGATTGAAAAACTGATGTATATAAATTATGGTGTTGGAGAAGAATATTGAAAATACCATGGATTTCTAGAAGAACAAACAAATCCGTCTTGGAAGAATTACATTAGGAATGCTTATTAGATATGAAGATGGCAAGGTTTTGTCTCATATACTTCGGACATGTTTTTAGGAGGGTCTAATCCCTGAGAATTACGCTGGGTAAAGTTGAGGGTCATCAAAAAAGAGGAAGATCCCCTATGAGATGGGTTGACAGCGTGGTTGCCATAACCGCCTTAAACATAACAAGAATTGTGAGGTTGGTTCAGGACTGACAGTGTTTCAATCTGGTGTTCATGGGTTCTAATTATGCATTAGAACCTACTAGACAGACCCTAACAACAAGTTATAACATTTTTTGTAAGTCAGCCTACATGTATCAGTAGATGTACAAAGCTAAAACAATACGCTACTTTTCATTTTAAACTTAATGCCCTCTGGTCAGAGCTGTCATTATTTTAAACTTCAATGACATTTTTAATCATCTGATTTTATCTGCATAGGCAACAAACAGGTGTTGTTTTGTTGTTGCTGCTGCTGCTACTGTTTTTATATGGAGTTTTATATGGAGTCCTGGTTTGGCATTGTAGGATAAACACTCGACCACAAGGTTGCTTTGAACTGCAAGGTTGGCATTTCAAGCTCACTAGCCGCTCCTCAGAAGCTCTATACAGGGTTGTTATGGGTTGGGACTGACCCAGTGTCACTTAACAACAGAGTTTTTATGAAGTCCTGGTGTGGCAATGTAGGATAAACACTGGACCAGTAACCATAAGTTGGCAGTTCAAACCTACCAGCCAGTCCTTGGAATCCCTATATAAGTTGGAACCTACTTAAAGGCACTTAACAACAATAGCAGTGTTTTTATAGTAGCTTGTTTTGCTAGATTTTCTGGTGCCCTTAACTGTAATATTTTGGTTAGTGCATTCATAAAGCTAAGTCAATAACTTCTTGAAAATGAAGCAGTGAAAAAAGGCCAAGGAGAAAAATGAAAAAGACTTCCACTTAGTTACTGTGGAAAGCCATCTTCACTTCTGCTGTTTGACACAGTCTTAGTGGGAGGAGAAACATCATGCAAAGCAGGTGATTCTCAGAAGCTGGCTTCTATCTCCTCTTTAGGATTACTTTGAATTCACTTGTAAAAATATATAATATTGCCATATTCACAGCCTTTTACTATGAGCTCTGCAGAATTTGGGAAGAAACAACTATTTCAGCTTCAGTGGTTTGAATTCCAAGGGAATTGTATAAGCAACTCCCCTTCACAGAAAACCTAAGTGCAAAGTAACTAAATTTATGAGACCACAAAGCAGATAACAGTCTCAAGTAAAGATGACTGACCACTATAGACCTCACCACAATCAGTTACCAGCAAGAATTCACAAACTCCCACATTTCCTGCAGCAATTAGCCAGGTTAGGCCTTATGCCTCACAGCTTCAAATGAAAGAAATATAGGAACACTGAGGTTAAGCAATTTAATGGATACTCTAGAAAAACAAAATAATTAAGTAGATATCAGTAATACTTTTACTGTGAAAATAGTAATACATTATGTAGGATAGAAGATTGATAATCGCCTACGCTATGGGTCGGAACCGACTCGACGGCACTTAACAACAAAGTAGAAACAATAAAGTAGTGCAAGCATTGATAATTTATAGAAACTTATGTTACCAAGAGAATGTGATCAGGGGTCTGATAAGTGGAAATGATTTGTGTAAGGTTGAATTTAATCTTTTAATGGAAATAAGAATAAACAATTTATCACTTATGTGGGAGAGAAGGTGAAAGTCAGTATGAACATCACATAAATACTTTTGTTAAAGTTGTCTAAACACCGAATGAAGGAATGTTGTGATTCAAACTGTGTAA
>NW_006408894.1:1875468-1877443 GCF_000296735.1 Chrysochloris asiatica | reverse complement strand
TAGTCAATTAAGCACAGGTAATCATCTTTCTGGTATTCCCTGCTTTCAGTCAAGATCCATTTGATGTCAGCAATGATATCCCTCATTCCACATACTCGTCTGAACCTGATTTGAACCTCTTGCACTTCTCTGTCAATGTACATTTACAGCCGATTTTGGGTTATCTTTAACAAAACTTTACTATTAGCTATTAATGATATTGTCCGTTGACTTCTGCATTCTGTTGGGTCACTTCTCCTTCTAATGGGCATAAATATGGACTTTTCCAGTCTGCTGGCCAGGTGGTTTTCTTCCAAATTTCATAACATAAATGAGTGGGTGCTTCCACTGCTTCATCAGTTTGTTGAAACATTTCAATTTGTTTTTCAACACTTCTCAGAGTCTTGTTCTTTGCCAATGCCTTCAATGTACATTGGGCTTCTTACTTCAATATAATTGACTCTTGACTACATTCTACCTCTTGAAATGATTGAACATCGACTATTTCTTCTTGGTATAGTGACTCTGTGTATTGCTTCCATTTTCTTTTGATACTTTCTGCATCATTCAATATTTGCCCAGAGAATCCTTCAATATTACAAATTGATGCTTGAATTTTTCTTCAGTTCCCTCAGCTTGAGAAATCTTGAGTGTGTTCTTCTCTTTTGGTTTTCTCACTTCAGGTCTTTGCATATTTCATTATAATATTTGACTTTGTCTTCTGGAGCTGTTCTTTAAAATTTTCTATGTAGCTCTTTTACTTCCACGTTTCTTCCATTTGTTTTTTCATGTCTACGCTAGAGAGCAAGTTTCAGAGTCTCTTCTGATATCCATTTTGGTCTTTTCCTTCTTTCCTGTCTTCTTAGTGACCTTTTCCTTTCTTCCTGTATGATGTTCTTGAAGCCATCCCACAACTCTTCTGGTCTTTGGTCTTTAGTGTCTTATGCATCAAATCTGTTATTGAGATGATCTTTAAATTCAGGTGGGATATGTTCAAGGTCATATTTTGGCTCTGGTGGACTTGCTTTAATTTTCTTCAGCTTCATTCTGAACTTGTTGGTGCATAAATTTAAATAATAGTGGTATTCATGGGTCTTCCTTGTAGAGATATGGATATTATCTTATGAAAGACAACATTGTACTTCAAGACAGATCTTGAAATGCTCTTTTTGATGATTGCAATGCCATTCTTCTTCAATTTGTCCTTCCCAACATAATAAACCATGTGATCATCAGATTTAAAATGGCAAATACTGGTCCATTTCAGCTTACTAATGCCTACGATATTGATGTTTATGTGTTCGATTTCATTTTTGACAAATTTCCAATTCTTCTAGTTTCATACTTCGCACATTCCATGTTCTGATTAATAATGGATGTTTCCAGCTGATTTTCTTCATTTTGAGTTGTGACCCATTAGCAAATGAAGGACTTGACGGCTTTGCTCCATTTGTGTCATTGTGGTCAACTTTATTTGAGGAAGCAGCATTTCCCCAGTTGTATTTTGAGAGCCTTCCAACCTGAGAGGCTCATCTTATGGCACTACATCTTACAGTATTCTGGTGCTCTTCATTATGTTTCAATAGTCAATATTCTGGTGCTATTTGACAGTGTTCCACTGCTATTTATAAGGTTTATGGTGACTAAATATTTGGTCATGGTCCGCCTCTCTTTCTTCCTAGTCTGTCTTCATCTACAAGCTTATCTGAAACCTGTCTACTATGAGTGACCCTGCTTGTATTTAAAATACTAGTGTCCGAGCTTCCAGAATTACAGTAACATACCATAGTATGACAAATCGACAGACAAGCAGTACAATTCTGTTGTTAGTATTCATAAAATCGAAGAAATATTATACAAGTATTTAAGCAATTTCTAATGACATCACATTTCTTTCTATGATCAAGTTGATAGTACACATCACAAAGAATTCTGCAGAAAGTCACTGTGAGTCAGTTATTGTTGTTGTTGTTGGGTGCCATCAGGTCAGTACCGA
>NW_006408894.1:1860305-1874036 GCF_000296735.1 Chrysochloris asiatica | reverse complement strand
TTCAATGCACCTTGGACTTCTTCCTTCAGTACCATTGGCTCTTGATCATATGCTACCTCTTGAAACAGTCAAACATCAACCATTTCCTTTTGGTACAGTGACTCTGTGTATTCCTTCCATCTTCTTTGGATGCTTTCTTCATCATTCAATAATTTGCCCAGAGAATACTTCAATAATAAAAATCGAGGCTTTAATATTTTCTTCAGTTCCCCTAGCTTGAGAATTGCTGAGCGTGTCTTCCCTTTTGGTTTTCTGACTCCAGATCTTTGCATATTTTGTTGTAATATTTGCTTTTCTCTTCTTCAGCTGACCTTTGAAATTTTCTTTTCAGCTCTTGGACCTCCTCATTTCTTCCATTTGCTTTAGCATCTCTATGCTGGAAAGCAAGTTTCAGTGTCTCTTCTGACATCCATTTTGACCTTTTCCTTCTTTCTTGTCTTGTTAATGACTTTTTGTTTTTTCTTCCTGTATGATGTTCTTGATGTCATCGGTATGGACTCTGTATTTTGAGTACCTTCTTGTCTAGGCGGCTCATTTGCCAGCGTTATGCTAAAGAATTCTGTTGTGATCCATGGGGCTTTCATTGCTAATTTATAGTAGTAGGTCACTAGAACTTTTATCCTAGTCTGTCTTAACCTAGAGACTCCACTGGAGGCTGTCTACCAGGGGTGACTGGATCATGGAAACATGGCACCTAACAACAACAACAACAAAAAGGCTTCTGTATGTGCTGGCACATGTAAAGTTCATGGTGGTTGGAGAAAGGGGAATGATGCCATGAGTTACCACATATGGTGACTCCAGCCCTACTGGCTCCATGGCCATGCCATACAACACTAGACTACATAATCATGGTTTTAAATGTGTGATTTGCCCGAATTCAGCCATCTGTAACCTGCTCCCCCTTGTGGCTAGTGTAAGGCATTTTTTCATGTAGATGGTTTGGGTTTCCTGT
The DNA here is from genome assembly GCF_000296735.1 of Chrysochloris asiatica. Taxonomy (NCBI): domain Eukaryota; kingdom Metazoa; phylum Chordata; class Mammalia; order Afrosoricida; family Chrysochloridae; genus Chrysochloris; species Chrysochloris asiatica. The sequence goes on along the minus strand of NW_006408894.1, from coordinate 1,873,081 downwards.
CCTTCAGTAATTTTTACCTCATTCGCATCATATTCTAAGGAGCTCTGTAGGATTGTTGTTGTTGTTGTTAGGTGCCATCAAGTTGGTACCAACCCACAGTGACCTTATGCACAGCAGAACGAAACACTGCCCGATCCTGGGCCAACCTCACTACTGTTGCCACACTTGAGTCCATGGATGCTGCCACTTGGCCAATCCATCTCGTTGGAGTCTTCCTCTTTTTCTCTGACCCTCCATCTTACCAAACATGATATCTTTCTCCAGCGACTGGTCCCTCCTGACAGTATGTCCAAAGTATGGGAGATGAAGTTTGGCCATCTTGGCCTCTAAGGAGCACGCTGGCTATACTTCTTTCAAAATGGATCTATTGGTTCTTTTGGAAGCCCATGTCACTTTCAATATTCTTCTCCAACACCATAACTCAAAGGCATCAATTCTTCTACGGTCTTCCTTATTCACTGTCCAGCTTTCGCATACATATGAAGTTATTGAAAACACCATGGCTTGGATCAGCGCACCTTAGTCTTCAAGCTGACATCTTTGATCTTAGTACTTATGAATTGGGCTGCTAACCTCAAGGTTGGCAGTTCAAAACTACCAGTTGTTCTGCAGGAGAAAGATGAGGCTTTCTGCTCCTGTAAATCTTTACAGCCTTGGAAACCCTGTGTAGGGTCACTATAAGTCAGAACCGGCTCCACGGTACTTAACAACAACAAGCATCATATTCTGACTTATGAACATAATTATTTACAAGCAAAATCAACACTCAAACCCCAGGTATTTTAACAGTAGACTAGCTTGATGTGAATGCAGGAAGACCTAAGGAACCAGCTCCTTGTTTCCTTATCATTTTCTTCCTTTCCTGACCAGGTCTTCATCTTCTTTAAGACTGAGGACAGGGGCCACCCCCTCCAGAAAGCTTTTCTAGGGGCCTTAGCTTGTGACTTCCTCTATTAAAATGCTTATCTCTCTGTGCTGGGGACAGTAGTGGTTTGGTGATAGAATTCTCACCTCCCATGTGGGAGATCTGAGTTCTATTGCCAATATATCTCATGCTCAACCACTATCCACCCAGCTGTCAGTGGTGACTTGCATATTTCTTTCTGTTATGGGTGGGGTCCTTATGACTTGGGTGCTGACTGGATGGTAGCTAATTACAGCATTCCCAGTGGAATGTGAACTTCTTGGAGGGGAGGAACTGTTTCTTCCATTTCTTTATAAAAACATTTTTAGTGTTAACTACAAAACAAATGTTCAGTAAATATTTGTTGAAATAAACAATTGGTTCTTGCCAATTTAGGTAATTGGCATAATGCCTCAAGTCTCAATTTTCTCATTTATAAAATTAGGGATTTGGACTTTAAGTACCTACAGGGTCTGTTTGCAAGTCTGGCATTATTACTACTGTCAAAATATTCTCTAAGGATTATTTTCCTTTTGATTTTCAGGTTATTTTATTTGGGGCTTTTGAATACCTTTTTTTTTTTGGTTCTGTGTGGCTGTTTGCTGCATGCCATGGCATGTTAATACTTGAGGTGGGAATGGAAAAATTGCCTGTAAATAATAGCAAAAATGAAATTGAAGAGATTTCTTTAAGGTATAATCTATTGTATGAAAACTTATTACTATTATAAGAAGTCCCTATTTACATATTTTTAATTTAAAGACTCACCAGCTTATGGAAAGTTCCAGGAGTATTTTCTCCCCTTGACTTAGTGTTCCTTTTAGACACATTTCTTAACATATTAACAGCATTTAACACAATGATCATAAAACATTATTTAATAAAATTGTAGTGCTTTCTTAGGACATTTGAGGACACTAACAGCATAATGAAAAGGTTACTAAACTTTTTCCAACAGATTTTAAGTTTCTAGTTGACTCAATAAATAAACATTGGCTAATATGCATGATTATGAATATAAGAGCATTATTTTTTAATACAGACTTTGTGATAAAACAAGTGTTCAAGCTGAAAGACCTAGAAGACATCAGAAAGATATAATACTTGTTTGGCAGTAAGGCCAAATGGGAGTTTATTGTCTCGTTTCATCCTACTGTTTTGTTTTTAATGGGTACCTGGCTGTGAGACAGAGGATGAGTGGTATACTCTAAGAGTCTGAAAGGTAGGAATAGTGTTTCTTTTGAAGTCGGTAATATTTAGAATAAATTGGAATGTTTAGAGGAATTGGTCTTTTCAGGACTGACATAATTTTTTTCCCCAAGTTAAACAAAATCTAGAGGTTTATGACCCCGCATGTTTGTCAGGCTGCCATACTTTCATGTGGCTGTAATGCTGGAAGTTGTGCCACTGGTATTTCAAATACCAGCTTGGTCACTCATGGTGGATAGAATTCAGGAGAGCTAAGAATAGACTATGAAAAAAGAATAGGCAGTCCACTTCTGAGGACTTAGTCACAGAAATCCTTATGAATCATACAGAAACACTGTCTGATATAGTGCCAGAAGATGAGCCCCTCAGATTGGAAGGCTCTCAAAATACAACTGAGGAAGAGTTGTCTCCTCAAAGAGAGTCAATCTTAAAGACTCGAATGGAGCAAAGCTTACAGGACCTTCATTTACCAATGGAGTACAGCTCAAAATGACAAGAAACTGCTGCAAAAATCCATTAATAATTAGAACAAGGAATGCACAAAGTATGTTGTTATTGTTAAGTGCCGTCAAGTTGGTTCCAATTCATAGAGACCTTGTATAGAGTTTCCAAGTAGTGGCTGGTGAGTTTGAATTGTTGACCTTGTTTTCAAATCAACCTTGGGGTTCAGTGTATTAGCCTACAGAGTCACAGTTCTGTTGAAATATGAAGGGTTCTACTTTCTTTTCTCCTGAGGTTTACAAAATTTCTTTTTGCTACATAGGAAATCTGTACAAGCAAATATCTAAAGATGGTAGAAGGACACAACTTTGTATGATGAAAACAAAGAGGTTTTGAAGCACTTACTGGTAAAGATTAAAAAAACACAACCTTCAATGTAAAGAAAACAAAAATTCTCACAACTGGACCAATAAACAAGATAATGAAAAATGTAGGAAAGCTTGACTCCACACTTAATTGCATCCACAGTCATTGTTCATGGAAGCAGCAGTCAATAAATCTAATGATCTAATGATGCAAAATGATGCAAAGGGCCTCTTTAAAGTTAAGACCATGGATGTCAGTTTGAGCATTAAGGTAAGTCTGACCCAGGCATGATGTTTTCAATCACCTCATATGCATGTGAAAGGTGGGCAATTAATAAGGAAGACTGAAGAAGAATTGATGCCTTTGAATTATGGTGTTGGTAAAGAATATTAAAAGTACCATGGACTACCAGAAGAGCAAACAAATCTTTCTTGGAATAAGTTCAAACAGAATGTTCCTTAGTAGTGAGAATGGTGAGTCATTATCTCATGTCCTTTGGACAGGTTATCAGGAGGGATCAGGCCCTGGAAAAGGACATCATGCTTAGTAAAGTAGAGGATCATCAAAAACGAGGAGGATCTCTAACAAGATGAATTGCCACAGTGACAGCAACGATGGTATGAAGCATAGCAACAATTGTAAGGATGGTGCAGGATTGGGCAGTGTTTTGCTCTGTCGTGCATGGGGTCGCTATGAGTTAGAACTGACTTGATGGGACCTAACAAGCAAAACAAAATAGATACAAATGGGTATGTGTATTGATTTAATTTAGGAGCATCGATTGTACTGTAGGATAAGCACTGGACTGCTAGCTATTTGACCATCAATTCAAATCCATTGGCTGCACTGTTGGAGAAGCTTTCTACTCCCATAAAGACTGACAGCCTCAAAAACCCCACATAGGGTTGCTTTGAGATGGAATTGACTTGATGGCAGTGGGTTTATTTTAGGACAGGAGGAATTTTCAGCTAAAATAAAGTTTTGAGTAAAGGGTAGAAAAACAGGTTTCTTAGGTAATAGGATCTTTGTTAAGCAATTTATCTTTTAAAAGAGCGCTACTGCTAGTTTGCAGGGATGGGCTATTGGATTACAAAGAACTAAAACTTAAATGTAAGGTGGCCCCATAAAGAAAATCTATATTTACTCTTTCTTTTTTAGACATCCATAGGATGTTTATTATTGGAAAAGATAGGAAATATTAACAGATAATGGAGTTTCAGGATATAAGAACAGGATCTTGCAAGCTTAAAAATTTCAGCCATAAATTTCTAATGAGCTTCTGAGACTTTTTGTTTCAAATTCATGTGGCTATTTATCATTCTTTCTTACTTGCTGTAGTGACTGCATTTAATACACACCAAGAAGACCCCTATCACTCCACTTATTGAAATATTTACTTTCTTCACTTCTAAGAAATCACACTCTCCAGTTATCTTTCCCTTCTTCCCCATTTCCCAATATTGAAGTTCTTCTCTTCTCTATCTACATCTACTTCTTAGGTGTTCTTGCCAGATCCAATTTATGTAACACTGTCATCTAAGGTTATATCTCCAGTCCCCACCTCTATTGTAATATCTGTATCCATGTATCCTATTCAATGTCTCTCCTTGGATATCTAACAGACTTTGCAAATATAACATTTCTCAAACTGATTTTTTTTAAGCTTCTGTTGTGAATTGGATGGTAGTTTACATGGGAGAACATCAGTTTTGCACTCATGCTATAATATTTTGTTTCATTGCAATGGTTACAATTCCTCCATGCACCATTGGTTAACAGTATTTGCTTCTATTCCCTCTGTTTTTTATGTACACAACACACTTAGGAATATAAAATCATTTAAACAACCAAAGGGCACTTTCTGCAAGCCAGGCTCCTGGATGCCAGCACACAACCTTTCTCCTACCACAAGTCTAGAGTCCTCAGCTGCTGTATCTTTCCACACCATCACCTCTGCCTCCATGTCTGGTCTTACTGCTTCTCTGGTTAGGGCCCCACGTTCTGCTCATGCTTTTCTCTCTTGATGGTACCAGCGTCCTCTGTTTAGGGAATGTAAGATTAACTAATCCCCCTTTATGTTACAAAACTTCTACCTTTACTGTTGTGACAACCACAATTAGTCACGATAGCAATTACTTATCATTGAATCAAAAAAATTCTTTCCCCATCTCCTTTCACCAAACCCATCTAGACAAGATGAAAACTATTCAGTGGGGATTCTACCTTCCCCTGCACACTCTGAAACAAAACTCCCTCTTGAAAACTTTTAAGCCAGCCACTTCATACCTTTATAGCCGCTCTTCCATTTTAGGTAGCCAATGTCTAAGTTGCCCATCCCTATTGCCCCTGTATACTGAGGGGGATAGACTGGATCCTTGATGTGAAGACTCCTTCCCTTTCAGTTGGTATTTTGAGCTACTACATCCATCAGTATAGGTCAAGTTCACCAAATTGTAGCAATTTACACTTGCTTCCTTTATCAAATTTCTTTATCTTCCTCTAGTCAAGCTCTGGTCATCAAGCCATTGAAGCTTGGGTATTCTTATGTGTCCCCCCCGACTTCATATCAGCTGGATATTTCATTCTCAGTTCTAGATGTCTGTGGCTAGTTCAATGTCCATGGACTCAGTAGTTCCCAAGTCTTCCCATACTTTGGACCAACTAGCCCTTCCTCTTCTCTCTCTCATCTCAAGGTTGATAGGAGTCTATGGAACATGGTCGAACTCAGCCCATATCTTCATTACTGTCTTTTCCCCAATTCCACTCACATGTAGACCAATTTGGTTGCCAGTGAGTTTATATGCCTGTTCATGTGTTTCCTTTGATATATTTACTTTCATGCAGTCTTTCCAGCAAAGTGGTGGTGGTTTTGTGCCCTCCAGTTAGTTCCAACTCAACCCTGTATAGGGTTTCTGAAGCTGTACATCTTTGTTGTTGTTGTTGTTATGTGCTTTGGAGTCAGTTGCGACTCATAGCGACCCTGTACAGAGTTTCCAAGGCTGTAAATCTTTACGGGACCAGAAAGCCTCATCTTTCTCCTGTGGAACAGCTGGTAGTTTTGAACTGCTGACCTTGTGGTTTGCAGCCTGATTCGTAACCACTATGCTACCAGAGCTCCTTTGTACATCTTTATGGGAGCAGAAAAACCTCATTTATCTCCCATGGAGCAGCTGGTAGATTTAAATTGCTGACCTTGTGGTTAGCAGACCAATAAGTAATCCTCTTTGCTACCAAGGCTCCTTTCCAGGTATGTTGTTGTTGTTAAGTGCCGTCGAGTCGGTTCTGTCCCATAGCAACCTTGTATAGTGTTTCTGAGGTAGTAAATCCTTATGAGAGCAGAAAACCTTATCATTCTCCAGCGTAGTGACTGGTGGGCTTAAACTGCCAACTATGGTTAGCAGTCTAGTGCTTAACCTACACTAGGGCTCCCAAAGAGGTTATTGTTGTTGTTCACCATTGAGTGGGTTCTAACTCACAGTGGCCTTGTATAGGGTTTCCAAAAGTGGCTGGAGGGTTTGAACCACTGACCTTTCAGTTACCAATCCAGTGCTTATCCTACATCGCCACACCAGGACTCCTTAACCACAGTAAAGATACCTAACATTTTAATTTTGACTTGGATTTCCTCACCTCTAAAAATGTGGAATTCCTGGTGTGACACTATAGGATAAGCACTGGTCCGCAAGTTCAGTTTGAACAGCAGGGTTGCCTGTTCAAATGCACCAGCTCCTTCTTGGGATATACAGGGTCACTATGTGTCAGAACCAACTCAACGGCACTTAATAACAACAAAAAGTGGAATTTCTAGTCACTAAAAATGCCATCTCTTCATCACCAGCAAAAAAAAAAGGGAAAAGAAAAAGCAATAGCTTGTTCCCTTAAATGATACGTGGGCACGTCTGAAACCTCTAATATAAACTGATGTTTACAATTTGCCTCAAAATAATCTGGGAGGAGGCAGAGATAATGGGAGTGGTATAGATGAACAGGGAGTCCTGGTGTGGTGCTGTGGGTTAATGCACCAGACTGCATAGCCATTTGAACTGCAAGGCAGTGGTTCAAGCTCACCAGCTGCTCCTTGGAAACCCTATACAGGCTTGCTATGGGTCAGAATTGACTTGACAGCACTTAACAACAGCATAGATGAACAAAATTGACCATGAATTAATAATTGTTGAAATCAAGTAATTCTCCTATTCTGTCTACTTCATTCTACTATTCTCTTTATATTTGCATAGATCTGAAAATTTCCAGCACACAAGTTTTAAGGCGGGGGGTGGGGATGGGGTGGAGGGGGGATGTGTAAGATTGAAATAAGGACCTGCATAATAGAAGTTCTAGTGCTTTCCCCAACTGTTTTCTTTATCTTTATTTTTCTTAGTTCAAAGAGAAATGGGAGTGAGGAGAAACATCTCTAGGATCCAGTGTTTTGATGATATTATTCAGATCCTTAGCTCTAGGCCTCCTTTTAAAGAGTTTCCTGGCAGGAGTGAAAGCTTCTAAAAGATCCCCAAAGTCTGTGGTCTAGCAGCCTACCTTAGTTCCCATCACTTTCTCTCCTGGATTAGAGGGAAATGACTTTTAGGTTGAGCAATCCACCAGGGTGAGGCTTGGGAGGTGGTTCTCCACTGAGAACAAGATTCTGGGCGCATTCCTCCCCTGTGAAGGGGCTACACAGCTCTGTTATCCTCTTATTCCAGGCACATTGAACAATTCAAATCAATTGCTGCTAACTGGGCTGAGTTTTCATTAATTACTCTGGTAATCATGATGGCAACTTTTCCTTTTCCTTAACCTTTGATAAAAGCAAACACATTTGTTTATATAGTTACTAGAAGAGTCCCAGGAGTCTTAGCAACTGAACTAGCATAACTTGATTAAATTGTATTATACCCTGCTAGCATTGGTAGCGTAGTGGTTATGAATCGGGCTGCGAACCTCAGGGTCAGCAGTTCGAAACTACCAGCTGTTCCGTGAGAGAAAGATGAGGCTTTCTGCTCCCGTAAAGATTTACAGCCTCGGAAACCCTGTACAGGGTCGCTAAGAGTCGGAACCGACTCCACGGCACATAACAACAACAACAACAGCATGGACTGCCAACAACAGCATGGACTGCCAACAACAGCATGGACTGCCACTGTATTAGCTGGCTGATTTGTGAGCTGTACTGTTCCAACAGTGAACTAATTGGGCTGTGAACCGCAAGGTAAGCAGTTCGAAACTACCAGCTGCTCTATGGGAGAAAGATGAGGCTTTCTGCTCCCGTAAAGGTTTACAGCCTCTGAAACTCTGTTCAGGGTCGCTATGGGTCAGAACCGACTCGACGGCACTTAACAACAACAACTGTTCCAACAAAGGAGAGAAGAAATCCAAAGGCTGTCTTCTCTCTTGCCTTGAGAGACTTCTCACACCTACTCACTGTCTGTACTTTGCTTATATTATAAACTGAACCATTTAATGCTCAAAATGATTTATAAGTAGAATACAATCAATACATCTATTTTTGTACTCTTTTTTGTCATCATTGCAAATAAATCTATCATAAACTTTTGCCAATTCAATTTTTTTATAGATGTACAATTTACTGACATAAATTCCAATAATTGGTTGTGTAATCGTACTCTTAATCCGATTTTCTATCACTGTTACCTACCTTCTTTTCCCCTCCCTCCCATCCTTATTGTTGTTGTTGTTAAGTGCTGTAGAGTCAGTTCCACCTCATAACAACCCTGTATAGGGTTCCCAAATGCCAATATTTCAGTTAGCAGTCCAGTGCTTATCCTATGGTGTCACACTAGGACTCCCGTTCCAGGTAGCCACTTATAAACTTTGGTCTTTATCTATTTACCTTGTCTTGCAGTTTTATGGAAATGAGGTCATGCAATATTTGTCCTTTTGTGATTAATTTATTGTACTCACCGTCATATCTTCAAGTTCTATCCATAGCATGTATCCAGACTTTTGTTTCTTATACTAGCTGAGTATATTCCATTGTATGCATGTACCATGTTTTGTTTATAGACATTTAAGTTGTTTTCACCATTTGTCATTGTTAATACTGCTGCTATGAACATTGAGGTACAAGTCTCTGCATCTTTGCTTTTGAGTCTTTTGGGCACATACTTAGGAGTGGAATTACTGGGTCATATGGTAGTTCTATTTTTAGTTTTCTGAGGAACTGCCACACTCTTTTCCACAATAGCAGTATATTTCTAAGAAGTCCTTTTTAGGCATTATAAGAGAAACTTAATTTGTAGAACTACAGTGATGTAAAAATTGGTTTTGTGCAACTTGAAATCATTAGATATTGGTTAATATAATCAAAAAATTTTTAGAGCTAAAATTTTAAATGAATAATTTTTAAGACTAAAAAAAATGCCTCTGGAGGCCATTCTAGCTGAGTTTTCTTACTTATACCATAGAGGTTATAGAGACAACTGAAACTGAGAAGAGTGAAGTAGCAGGTTCCTTTGTGTAAAACTTGCCTGCTTTTACTCTCTACAGAGAAGTTTTCCAGAGTTTGACAATAAGATTCACTGAGTCTACCAATAATTCAAAAATTAGCGTAGAAAAGGCAGAGTAGGAAAATGAAATTGATGTCATCCTCCATTTTATTTCATGAAAGATGGGTGCCATGGAGTCTCAGGGTTTAGTTCTCAAGAGAAAAACGTAACATTTCTATTACAGAAAAAAATAACAAAAAGTCAGCCATGGAAATGATCCAGCTCAAGAATGCAGTTAATGTGCATTTGGGAAATCAAAACATCCTTCTCATATTCAAAGAAAATAATTACTGCTAAAGTCAATTTTGTAGAAGTCTGCTTTTAATAATTCTTTGTTTAGAGAATAATCATTCTTTAAAAACTTGAGAAAATAGATTTAGCTTCAATTCAAATAGTCTATATGCACCATACTAATGGTAATGGTAGTGGTTGTATGCCGATGAGTTGGCTCCAACTCACAGTGACCCTTGTATGGAGTTTCTGAGGAGCAGAAAACTCATGTTTCTTTTGCAGAGTAGTTAGTAGATTAGAACTGCTGACTTTGCAGTTAGTAGCTCAATGTATAACCCACTATGCCACCAGAGCTCTTTATGCATCATACTGATAAGGTTGTTGTTGTAGTCAGGTGCCATCGAGTCGGAACCGACTCATAGCGACCCCATGTACAGCAGAACGAAACAGTGTCCGATCCTGGGCCAACCTCATTACCGCTGCCACACTTGAGTCCATCAAATGATGCCACCTGGCCAATCTATCTTGTTAGGGGTCTTCCTCTTTTTCTCTGACCCTCCACCTTACCCAGCATGACATCCTTCTCCAGTGACTGTTCCCTCCTGACAATATGTCCAAAGTATGAGAGACGAAGCTTAGCCATCTTGGCCTCCAAGGAGCACTCTGGCTGCACTTCTTCCAAAACAGATCTATTGGTTCTTTTGGCAGTCCATGGCACTTTCAGTATTCTCCTCCAACACCACAACTCAAAGGCATCAATTCTTCTACGGTCTTCCTTATTCACTGTCCAGCTTTCGCATCCATATGAGGCTATTGAAAACACCATGGCCTGGGTCAGGCGCACCTTAGTCCTCAAGCTGACATCTCTGCTCTTCAATACTTTAAAAAGTTCCTGTGCAGCAGATTTGCCCAATGCAATACGTTGTCTGATCTCTTGACTGCTGCTTCCGCGAGTGTTGATAGTTGATCCAAGAAGAATGAAGTCCTTGACAACTTCAATCTTTTCTCCATTGATAAGAATGTTGTTTATTGGTCCAGTGGTGAGGATTTTTGTTTTCTTGACATTGAGATGTAATCTATATAGAAGGCTGTGCTCTTTGACACTGATATGTTAGAAAAAAAAAAAAAAAGACTTCCAAGTAAAAAACATTTTGTATTTTGTTTCTGCTGAAAGAATAAAGTATTCATTAGAACTATACCATTTGTAGCTATTTAAAGCTACTGAAAGAAAACAGAAAAAAAGCGATTTAAACCTGTTTATATTCACTTAACCTTTTTTATTTTTACTTATTCCAACTATTGCCACCACACCTGGAATGTTTCACATTGTAAAGGAAACCACTTTCTATAGTAACAGTGACTTAAAACACTTATCTTGATGTCTTGAGAAAGTGGGGAGAAAGGAGGGAAAAAAGTCAAGAAGGATATAAGAAAGAAACTTTCTAACAAACTTTTAAAAGCAAGATTCTCAGAAACATTTAATCCTTGTACACTTTGCTTCCCATATTTTCCAAGAGCTAAGAAAAAGAATAAGGGAGACTGTAATAGTGAGCAATAAAGATAGAAAGAAGGAAGACAACACAGATGCATCCAGGTAAGGAACAATGCCTGCCCACAGACACTGGGAAAGAAAGCAGAGTCATAAATGTTGGGACCCTTGGCGCTGTGAAGCACTTGACCTTCAGCTCATCTCTGGACAATGTAAAATTAAACATCAACCATCCTCCTTATTGGATTCCTGGTTTGGCACTGTGGGATAAAGCACTAGACCATAAAGTCAGATTGAATGCAAGGTCAGCAGTTCAAAGTCACCAGCTGCTCCTCAGAAACCCTATGCAGGGTCCCTATGAGTTGGAACTGACTCAGTGACACTTAACAACTTACAACCCTTCTTATCTTCATTGCAGTTGACTCAAGTACATGAGCTTATGGGAACTAAGTCATGCGTTCTCTTTACTGTTGACCAGAAATTTTGAAGAGGATTGAACTCAATAATTTCACTCTGTATAAGTCAAATGATCTATCAAAATGGTCTCCTGAGGAAACTGGACAGTAAGTAGACATTTCAAATCAGTGATTGTACTGTGGACATCCTGAAAACCAGTGGTCATCAAAATATATTTTTGTACACGATGTACAATAAGAAATGCATTTTACATTGCAACTCAGTATATAAATATGTCACATGCACACACACAAATCTAAATTGCTAAAATGAACATTTAATTGAAAAATATTTTTTCTTACCAGAAATTATGCATTCTGAAAATTTCCATTTTATTTAATGTGTTATTTATTTTTTCCAAAAATTCTGGTTTGTAAACCATTAAATGAATTCTACCATCCACTAAAGAGCTGAGACCCAGCATATGAAAAACAGACATGAGAGTATACCAAAAGTATTGCTACCTGAGTTCCAGATCACACATTCATAGGTTTATTACAAAGAAAAAATGTTTAAATGTGTCTCTGTGATTAGTGTTTGGCTGCAGACAAGTTCTCTCAATAATATACGCAGTTTAAAGTCTTTGCATAGTCAGTAAAACATAAGTAAACATCCTTCTGGTATTCTCTGGCTTTTAGCCAGAGTCCTTCTGACATCAGCAATGATATACCAAGTTCCACGTCCTCTCTGAATCTGGCTTGAATTTCTAGCAGTCCTCTGTTGATGTACTGTTGCAGTCATTTTTGAATTATCTTCAGCAAAATTTTACTTGAATGTGATATTAATGATATTGTTCAATGATTTCTGCATTTTGTTGGATCACCTCTCTTTGGAATGGGTACAAATATGGATCTCTTCCAATTGTTTGGCCAGGTAGCTGTTGTCCACGTTTCTTGGCATAGATTAGTGAACACCTCCAGTGCTTCATCAGTTTATTGAAAGATTTCAATTTGTATTCTGTCAGTTCCTGGAACTTTGTTTTTTATCAATGCCTTCAGTGCATATTGGACTTCTTCTTAAAGTAGCATCAGTTCTTGATCATATGCTACCTCTTGAAATGATTAAACATTTTTGGTACAGTGATTGTGTATACTTTTCATCTTCTTTTCATGCTTTCAGAATCATTCAGTATTTTATGCACAGAATTCTTTAATATGGTAAGTTGATACTTGAATTT
>NW_006408894.1:1855866-1858580 GCF_000296735.1 Chrysochloris asiatica | reverse complement strand
CCTGGTTTTTTTCATGTTGTTGCTGTTAAGCGCTGTCAAGTCGATTCTGACACATAATGACCCTGTATAGAGTTTCCAAGCAGTAGCTGGTGGGCTTGAACCACTGACCTTGCAGTTTAAACAACTTTACAGTCTGATGCATTAGCCTACAGCGCCACACTAGGACTCTGGTTTTCCTTATAGATGTATGGGTATGGATATTATCCTATCACAGACAGCATTATACTAAGATAGATCTTGAAATATTCTTTTTAATTATGAATATGACACCATTCCTCTTGAATTTGACATTCCTTGCATAATAAACAATGTAAATGTCAGATTCAAAATGGTCAATACCAGTCTATTTCAGCTCACTAATGCCTAGGATATGTTTATGCATTGTTTCATTTTTGACAGCTTTCAATTTTCCTAGATTTATACTTGGCATATTCTATGTTCCAATTATTAATTGATGTTTGCAGTTGTTTCTTCTCAGTTTGAGTCATGCCCCAGTAGCAAATGAAGGTCCTGAAAGCTTACTCCATTCATGTCATAATGGTCAACTCTACTTTGAGGAATCAGTTCTTTCCCAGTCATATTTTCAATGCCTTCCAGCCTGAGTTGCTCATCTCTGGCACTGTATTTGACAATTTTCCATTTCTATTCATGCATGAAGTTTTCAATGGCTAAATATTCAGAAGTGTTGTGCCTCTCCATTTTCCATGTCTGTCTTAGTCTGGAAGCTCAGCTAAAATCTGTCTATCATGGGTGACTCTGATGGTAATTAAAATACTGGTGACATAGCATCCAACCTGACAGCAACATGCAAGCCACCACAGTGTGATCAACTGACAGAAGAGTGGTGGTACAATTCATTAGAAGAGAGAAAAGATTCAAACACTAACCATTCATCCCCACCATTAGTGAGCTCTCTCTCTTGACTGTATTCAGTCACAGGAAATGCACCTCCTCCAATGGCAAACGTTTTCATTATTCTATAGGTCTGGTTTGTAGGAAGTTCTTTATATGGAATTGTTCTATTTGTGACATTCATCATCATTTCTATTTGTGTCCTCTGTAGTCGTACAATTTAATATGAAACAAATTTGGAGTACATTCAATTTCACTGGATTGTCATCAAGAAAGGATACACATTCCTAAGACCTTACAAAAATCAGAGAGGGGCCATTCCTGTTTGAGGGAGAAAACCCCCTGCATTGAATTCTGAGTGAATCAGATCCACAGACTATTTTAATTGACAAATACCCTGCTCTGCAAAGACCATCCGACAAACTTCTCTATTTTTTTAAATTGGATAATGAATTTGCATCCTAATCCTAATATTATCTAGGAAATGTAACTCTGATTTCATTAAGAACATCAATAAGAAAAAAGGATTCACTTTTCAGAAATTGAATTAAGCTAACTGTGCTGCAACACATTTCCCCCCCACTAAGGCTGACATTTGATATGGTTCAGCTCTTAAATTTATCTTAACCATAAAACTCCTTGCTTTATGATAAAGAATTTGTGGAGGTAATATACCCTAGTGAGTTGAAGTTAGGAAGAGCTAACTGTATGAATAATCAATAAATCAAGTGCAGGTATTTTCAGGCTATCGGTTATTGTTATACTAGATTTACAGTTTACAATGTATGTGAACACACTTGCTCATGCAAAGTCTAACAGTTTTGAAGTAGGCATATTTCATCCCTTATATTGAAAATGAGACCTGGTGTGGTGCTGTAGAATAAGCACTAACCTCAAGGTTGCAGGTTCAAACCCATCAGCCGCTCCTCAGAAATCTTATATAGGGTCACTTGGAGTCGGAAACTATTTGACAGCACTTAACAACAACAACATATTGAGAAAGAAAGCTAAAAAACTACTCTTACACTCTCAGCAAATTACAACAGAAATAGGCATTTTAAAATTTTATTTTATAGTTTTATGTCTTGATTTTACAGAAGTCAAGTCCTGAAAGGGCTACGTAATGTGATAGAACCAGCACTAAAACTCAGGAAAAAGACTCCAAGGAGATCCCTTTGTCCAGGGTTCTTCACATGTTTGTCAGAATTCTTTGGAGGTATTTTGAAAAGCTCATTGTGTTCCTCTTAACACTTATAAACAGGATCATACTATACAATGGAATGCAACTTTCTTTTTCTTCCTCACTTGGCTATAGAACTCAGACATCTTTCCATGTTGATACTTACGAATCGGGCTGCGAACCGTAAGGTCAGCGGTTCGAAACTACCAGCCGCTCCGCGGGAAAAAGATGAGGCTTTCTATTCCCGTAAAGATTTACACCCTCGGAAACCCTGTACAGGGTCGCTATGGGTCGGAACCGACTCGATGGCACTTAACAACAACAACTACTTATGTTGCCACCTCATGGACATTTTTGAGTGATGGAATAATTAGTATTCAGGAAGTATGCTCCACTTTAGCCATATCTATTATTTGTGGCCAGTGTTAGTATTGATTTGTTCATAGCCATGCTGTACTGACTATGAAATATAATGAAAATTATTGCTGCTCCTCTCTCTGTATTTAAAGGAAAATGAATCTCTCAATTCTTGAGTGTAACCAACCACATTTCTCAACAAATCTTAAAATAGGCTTAGAACTTTCACTATACTTATTCACTCTTTATGCTGAGCAAATAATCTGAGAAGCTGGATTATATGAATAGAAGAACATGGCATCAGAATTGAAGGAAGACTCATTAA
>NW_006408894.1:1850605-1852876 GCF_000296735.1 Chrysochloris asiatica | reverse complement strand
TTTCAAAAGTTTCTTAAAATATTAAACCTCAAGTCAATTCTGACTCATAGAGGCCCTGTGGGGCTCTATACAATTGACCTACAGGGTTCTCAAGGTGGGTTCGAACCATGGGCCTTGTTATTAGCAACTGAGCACTTTGACCACTGTGCTAACAGGGCTCCTTAAAATATTAAACCTAAAAAAATCCACCACCAAGTCCACTGCCATTCTATCGATTCTGACTTATAGCAACCTTACATCCAGTTTCTGAGGCTGTAATTCTTTACTGAAACACACAGTCTTATCTTCCTTCTTAGGGGCAGCTAGTGGGTTTGAATAGCTGACCTTGCAGTTAGAAGTCCAATGCCTAACCCACAGTGTCACCAGAGTTCCTTTTCTTAAAATATTTTCATTGTTGTTGTTAAGTGTCGTTAAATCAGTTCTCACTCACAGTGACCCTGATAGGGTTCCCAAGGAGCATCTGGTGGGTTTGAACCACTGACGTTGTGGTTACCAGTCCAGTATTGTTGCTGTTGTTAAGAGCTGCTGAGTCAGTTCTAACTCATAGGATTTCTGAGGAGCGGTTGGTGGGTTTGTCCCGCTGACCTTGCGGTCCAGCGTTTGTCCTACAGTGAATGCCACACCAGGACTCCAGCAGTCCAGTATTGTTGTAGCTGTTAAATGTCGCGTTGATTCCGACTCCTAGTGACCCTGTATAGTGTTTCCAAGGAGTGGCTGGTGAGTATAACGATATGTGAAATCACTATAACTGATTTGAGGTGATATAAACTATAGCCTCAGAAACGCTATGCAGGGTCACTATGAGTCGGTACAAACTCCACGGCACACCATCACCACCACAAACAAAGAAGGGTCACAATGAGTCGGAACCGACTCGACGGCAATTAACAACAACAAAAATAAAACAAAGAAAGGCTGTTGTTGGTATTTTTTTCTGTGATACTCAGAGAAAATCTCTTCCTGGATTGGGATTAAGAATGGAAAAAGTTAGATTATCTAAAACCTATTGCTTTTGGAATTCTTTTCCTAAGGATTGGAGATTTGAGAAAAAGTATTTCCACCTTTCCCCTATTTATTCTCTGGCCAGTTAGGGTCAGAATGAAATCAAACAGGGAACATTTTCAAGGGCCTCAGAGCACCCATCATAAAGGTGGAGGGCACAGAAGATTGATAGTTTGACAGGAGAGCTGTAGCATCCTAATATCCTGACAATGGCTGTATATATGGTTGGGGGTCTGAGATATAACACCCATCCTACAAAGAACAGAGAAATATCAGTTTAGAAAGAAGAGTTCCTCAGAGATTGGAATGAAGTAAGCAAGGAAAGGTAGGTAAACAATAACTGAGGTGACTAGCTTGAGGTCCAGGTAAAATAGAATGGTCTACAGCTGTGTCTCAGTAACCTTTGAACCTTGGAATTTCTGGCCATGGATCAGCCTAGATTTTAGTCATGTAGCACACGTTACCATTTGCTGTTGAGTTGATTCTGACTCCTGATGATTCCATTTGTGGCAGAGTAGAATTGTGGTTCATAGATTTTTAATGACTAATTGATCAGAAGTAGATCACGAGACCTTTCTGAGGCACCTCTGGGAGGCCTTGAACCTTTAACCTTTTAGTTTGCAGCTGAATTCATTAGCCCTTTATACCACCCAGGGACTCCTATGGTTAAGTGTAGACTTTTTTCAATGTCAGAATCTAGGAAAACTTTTAATTGAAATAGAGGATTTTATAATTTATCAAGAGAAATTAATGGATCCCTGCTGGTACAGTGGTTAAGTCCTTTACAACTATCTGAAAGGTCAACAGTTTGGATCCACCCAGAGGCATTATGGTCTGGTCTTATAAAGTTTATAGCCTGGAAAGCCCTAGAAGTCAGTTCTACTTTGTCTTATGGGGTCATTATGCGTCAGATTTGATTCAATGGCATCTAACAAAAACAACAACAACATGATAATTTGAAGATAATCTGAATGTCCTGTAAATTCTAATTGTAAACATTGTAGTCCAAATAGAAGGATCTGAAAAACTATGAAGTATTTCATAGGAGTGATAGACAAATTGGGGACTAAGAAAAAGTCTTGCTCCAATTACAGGCTATCCAGACAAGGCCTTGTCCTTTCCTTAATCTTTATAATACTTCCTGGAAGGGCATCAGTCACAGTAAAGGGATCTAACTTGGCCAGCCTTGTTTCTCCAAGAGTCCATGCCTGTCAGATGGGTGTACTGCTAATTAGTAAAGATGCTCAGAACATTTATTCTTTTTGAAAT
>NW_006408894.1:1846004-1850505 GCF_000296735.1 Chrysochloris asiatica | reverse complement strand
CACTTTGCTTGGATCCACCATCAACACTCATGGAAGCAGCAGTCAAGAAATCAAACGATGCATTGCATTAGGAAATTCTGCTTCACAAGACCTTTTTAAAGTGTTTAAGAGCAAAGATGTCAGTTTGAGGCTAAGGTACACCTGACCCAAGTCATGGTATTTTCAGTAGCTTCATATACATGTGAAACTTCAATAATAAATAAGGATAACTGTAGAAGAGTTGATGCATTTGAGTTATGGTATTGGGTAAGAACATTAAAATATCATGGACTTCCAGAAGAACAAACAAATCTGTGTTGAAAGAAGTACAACTAGAATGCTCCTTAGAAGCCAAGATGGCCACATTTTATCTCTCATACTTGGGACATGTTATCAGAAGTGACCAGTCTTGGAGAAAGACGTCATTCTTGGTAAAATGGATGGTCAGTGAAAAAGAGGGAGACCCCCAATAAGATGGATTAGCACTATGGCTGCAGCAATGGGCTGAAGCGTAACAATGATTGTGAGGTTGGTGCAGGACGGAACAATGTTTTATTCTGTTGTTCATAGAGTTGCTTTGAGTGGGAACTGACTCAACGGCACCTAACAACCACAACGACAATATGATTATGAGCATGCATATTTTCATAAACCAAGGTAAACAGGGTGATCTTCTGAGGATAAGACTGAGGTCATCCTGTAGATGCCTAGAGTAAATAGAATTTAGTTTTGTTCTGTGATTTTCAATTAGAGCTTATGGATATTCTAATCATTTTTATACTCTTGAACTAATTTTAAGACACTATAAACCCTAATAATAATCTTTAAGTGCTGAGAACATAAGTCTTCTTTCTCTATGCTATTTTTAGGTACATTCATACTTTCACAAACCACCGAGTAGAATGTCTTTCGACACAGTCATTGACATGCCTTAAAAGAACAATCATTTGATTGATGGCAACACCTGATGTTTGCCATTTAATGATACAATTGGATGAGAAAATATTTTGGAATGTCTTCTCAATTTGTTCTCCAAGTATAGTTTTGGCAGAATGTAGAATGCAAAGTAAGGTTTTGGTTTTTTTTCCCCCTTTAACTTGTAGAAAACGTTCATCACCCTTGTGAATTTCTGATCATGTTCTAGCATTATTGAGTTTCACATATTGCTAACATTTGTGTCTTGCAAAACTCTAAACAACTCCATAGTATTTAAAATTAGATTTGGGTGATTTTGACTTCAATATCCACAAAGATGATATATACTCAGGCTGTTGAGTGTTTTGCAGCACATGGGGAAGTTGGACCTCTTCCTTTGTGATATGCATGAGATCTTAATTGATAAGATTTAGTTTGTTGTTTTTTTTTAAAGCTTTTATTGTGTACTGAGTGATAGTTTACATAGGAGAACATCGGTTTTACACTAATCATTTCATTGCAGTGATTACAATCTCCTCTGTGCATCATCATTCAACAGTATTTTTACTTCTATTCCCTCTGTTTGTTTTTTTTTTTGGAGGGGGGAGAATGTATACAAAAACACTATTTAGTTTTATTGCCCACTAGCATTAGCATCCTCCCTAAATCCTGGTATTAATAATATAAACACAGGGAATACTGAGGTGCTGTAGGATCAACATCAGACTGAGAACCAAAATGTTGGCAGTTCAAAGCCACTGGCTGCTCCTTGGAAACCTATACAGGGTCACTCTAAATTGAAATGGACTTGGCAGCACTTAACAACAACAACAACAACAACAAAGGGGCGATGTCTAGCCAGGCTGGTAAACAATGAGTGAAACTGTTATGATGACAAGTAGTGCAGTTACTTTTACTAGGAAGTCCCGGTGTGATGATGTAGGGTAAGCCCTGAACTGCAAGGTCGGTTTGAATCACAAGGTTGACAGTTCAAACCCACCAGCTGCTCCTCGGAAACCCTATATAGTGTCACTATGAGTCAGAACCAACTCAACAGCACATTAACAACAGGAATAATCTTTTAAAATTTCTTATAAATCAAAACTATACTCATTTTCAATTGCTCTTATGCATTTTTTCACAGCATAATACCTGCTAACATTTAAAAGTGTCCATGACCAAATCTAAGGAGCCCCGGTAGTGTAATAAGTTACACATTCGGCTGCTGAATCCACCAGCCACTTCATGGGAAAAGGTGAGACTTTCTGCTCCTCTAAAGACTTTATAGTCTCAGAAACACTATCTTGGGTCACCATGCGTTGGAACTGACTTTATGGCACTCAGCAGCAACAGCAGCATGACCAAACTTAAACAGATTTACTTTGGCAATCTACATATTTCTTGTCATCATGATGGGCTCAACTTATGCGTTGGAAGAAGAAGAAAAAGAACAGAAACAGAAATACATCTAGAGGGTCCAAAAGTTCTATTCTTACAATGTCCAACCAAACTTGACATTAAAATAAAACATATCCTTGTCTTAAGACCGAAAACATTCTACTCATGGTATGATATACCAAAAACAAACAGAACACCCCAGAGCAGTGTAAACTGCACCACACACATATGTGATAGAATCACAAGTAGCTAACAAACATGCCCTAGCCTGAATTGTTGTAACACTAACTCTGAGTGCATTTGGATTCTAACTTCAGCACATCAGATCAGGCTACATGATTTACTTTTGTTTTCTTCATGAATTTGCAAGTCATTCTTGCACTGTTGCTGTTAGATGTTGTCAAGTTGATGTTAGGACTCATTGTGACCCCATGTGACAGAGTAGAACTTTCCCTGGGGTTTGCTAGGCTGTAATATTTAAGGAAGCATATGCTTAGACCTTTCTTCTACAGAACTGCTGTGTAGGTTCGTACCACAAACCTTTTGGTTAGAAGTTACCAGGGTTCTGTTGCTACACATCTTTGAGTTGATTCTGACTTACAGCAACCCTAGTGTGGCAATGTGAAGAATCCTGGTGTGGCGCTGTGGGCTAATGCATCAGACTGCAAAGTCTTTTGAACTGCAAGATCAGTGTTTCAAGCTTACCAGGTGCTCCTTGGAAACCCTTAACAGGATCGCTGTAAGTCGGAATCAACTCGATGGCACTTAACAACAACAACAGTGTGGCATTGTGGGTTAATGTGCTGGACTGCAAGATCACTTTGAACTGCAGGTCGGCTGTTCAAGTTGGCCAGCAGCTCCTCGGTAACCCTTTACAGGGTCGCTATCAGTCACAGTGGACTTGATGGCACTTAATAGCGCGTAGTGGTTACGAATCGGGCTGCAAACTGCAAGGTCAGCAGTTCGAAACTACCAGCTGTTCTGCGGGAGAAAGATGAGGCTTTCTGCTCCCGTAAAGATTTACAGCCTCGGAAACCCTGTACAGGGTCGCTATGAGTCGGAACTGACTCCACGGCACATAACAACAACAACAACAACAACAACAGGTCAGAGAAGTGCTCTGTAGGGTTTCCAAATCTGCAATCTTAAGTCAAGCAGACTGACAAATCTTCTTCCCTTTGGAGTAGGTTCCAATTTAGGAATCTTTCAATTAGCAGCTGAGTGATAAACCACTGTCATGTTTCCTTACCCTTCCACGAGGGTCATTCCAGTTTAAGTATATGTGTGGTCAAAGCAAGCACTAGTTTTTCTTAATTTAGGTACTTTTATGAAAACAATAGATAATGTTTTGATTCCCTCCCCTTCCTTAAAATTATATCATTAAACTGAATATGATTTTAAAAGTACTCCACAAACCTCCCTGGAGGTCCTATTTTACTACCCTCCATTTCCCCCCCCCCCCAATCAACAAATCTACTGATAAAATCTAAATATTTGCTCTTGGATACTCTTTTCTTTGATCTAAGGAAATGATTCTTGCTTAAATGAAAGTAAACACTCCTAAGGGCTTAAAGTGTAAAAATGCTATCAGTCTTTAACACCATAGCATAAATTGTTGAATTCAGGTAACTGGCATTTATTGCAGGGCCTCTGAAGCCCTCTGTCAGGTTCAGTGACAGTAAAAACATCCAACTTAGAGTGCTTGATCTTTGTTAGTGTTTCACTGATCAATGTAGTGTAAGTTGATTCAATTTAGCGTTCAAACTTGGCATCTATGAGTTGAGAAGTTTGCCACCTTTCAAAAAGAAGTGTGCATCTTCAATAATCCCACTGATCACATTTCAGCAAGCAAGAAAAACAAACAAAACAAAACTAAGAAAAAGAACTTTCTATAAAATTATCTTATTTCATATGAAGAAATGCTAAGCATAAGACATTATGCTTCTGACTTTTTTTTCTCCACCCCAACTTAGAAACTTTTCTGTAGTTGTTCTAAAATAATACTCTTAGACAATGTTGAAAGAAGTTTTTTTTTTTTTTTACTCCAGTGCTTTTTTTTTATTTTTTTTATTTTAGGTTTTTATTGTGGATTGAGTGAAAGTTTACAGGGCACATCATCAGTTTTACATTCAACAATTCATATAACTTGTTTCATTACATTGGTTATAATCCCCTCCATATACCATCAGTTAAAAGTATTTCTCTTTAT
>NW_006408894.1:1841879-1845904 GCF_000296735.1 Chrysochloris asiatica | reverse complement strand
TTTTTTTTTTTTGAAGTTTTTATTGTGAATTGAGTGAAGATTTACAGGGCAGATTATGTTTTTACATTCAACAAATCATGCTTCAGTTTCACTGCAATAATTCCAATGCCCTCCATGTACCATCCATTAACAATATTTACCTCAATTTCTTTTTTTATATGTACACATATAAACCAAAAAATATATATTCATTTAAACGTCCACATGGCACATTTTGTAAGGTGGCCTCCTGCTCACAGGCACACAACATTTCTCAGTCCGTAGGTTTAGAGCCTTCCACTGCTCGCTTTATCTATGCCATTGCCTCTCCACCATCACTGCTGTCGCTGCTTTCCTGGTTAGTATCTCACATTCCACTCATGCTCTTCCCTTTTGATGGTCCTAGGGTCTTCTCTTCCTGAAATGAAATATTAACTACTCCCCACTTTTAGTTACATCTCTTCTTCATTTACAGTGTGACTATCACCATTAGTCCTGATAACGATTACTCACAATTGAATCATAAAATTCTGTCACCATCATCCCCATCCCCTTTCACCAGATCCATCTAGAAAAGAGAATAATTATTCAGTGGGGATTCTATCTTACCCTTCTTATTCTGAAAATAAACACACTCAGGAAAGCTTGTAAGCCAGCCACTTTGTAGACCCCCATTTTGGGTAGCTAATGTCTATGTTGCCCATCTCTGTCAACCCAGTGTACTGAGAAGATGAGCTTGGTTCTTGATATGAAGAGTCCTTCCATTCTGGTTGAAATTTTGAGCAACTGCGTCCATAAGCAAAGTCTAGTTCATCAAATTATAGAATTTTATGCTTGCTTCCTGTATCATACTTCCTTATATTCATATGTTTGAATTCTAATCAGCTAGCCATCCAAGATGGTCAAATGGGTACTATCTGCAAGTTTGGGAGTTCTCGCAAGCCTCCCCACACTTTAGACCAACTGACCATTTCTCTTTCAGCTCTAGCCCCTAGTGGCTAGGTCAGTGTCCATGGGCTTGGGAGTACACGCATCTACTTAAACTTTAGACCAGCCAGTCCTTCCTCTTCATTCTTTCATCTCAAAGACAATGGGTGTCAATGGAACATGGCCAAACCCAGCCCATGTCTTCGTGCTGCATTTACCCCACTTCCACTCATAAGTAGTCCAGAGCAGTCACCGGTGAGCATATTAGACTGCTGGTGGATTCCCATTTGCATTTCAGTCTTAGAAGGGGGTTTACCCTGATGGGCTGACTTTTCTTGCCTTGCTGGCTCCAAGGCAAACAGCTTGCTTGATATTCTAACATTCAAACAGTCTGCTTTTTTTTCTGCTTTTCTTTCTTTCTTTCAAGAAGTATCTTCTGTTTTCCTAGCCATTCCGGGTTGAGTCATTTCTAACTCACAGCGACCCCATGCACAACAGAATGAAATGCTGCATAGCTCTGTGCCAACCTCAAAATTGTTTCATATGAGCCCACTGTTATGGCCACTATATTAATCCATCTCATTGAGGGTCTTCCTCTTTTTATGGTGATCCTCTACTTTACAAAGCAAATGTCCTTCTCCAGAACCTGTTCCTTTCTGTCAACAAATCCAAAGTCTGTGATACAAAGTATCACCATCCTCATTTCTAAGGATCATTCTGGTTGTACTGCTTCCAAGACAGATTTGTTAATTTTTCTGACAATCCATGGTGTATTGAACATTCTTTATCAACACCATAGGTCAAAGGCATGGACTCCTCTTCACTTCTCTTTCCCAGCTTTTGCATGCATATGAGGTGATTGGGTCAGGTATAACTTATTCAAAGTGACATGTTTGCCTTTTAACACTTTAAAGAGATTGTTTGCAGCAGATTTGTCCAATGCAATATGCTGTTTGATTTTCTGACTGCTGTTTCCATGGGCACTGATTGTTGATTGAAGTAAAATGAAATACTTGACAATTTCAATCTTTTCTCATTTTACTGTGATGTTGTTTATTGGTCCAGTTGCGAAGATTTTTGTTTTGTTTACACTGAGGTACAATTCATATGGAAAGCTGTATTCTTTGATTTTCATCTATAAGTCTTCTAGTGCTCTTTGCATTCAGCAAACACATTTTATCATCTGCACATTACAAGCCCTCCAATCCTGATGTCTTCTTTATATAATCCAAATTTTCAGATTATTTAATAAGTGTACAGATTGAATAAGTAGGTGAAAGAATAATAGCCTGAGACACACTTTTCATGATTTTAAGTCATAGAGTATCCCTTGTTCTGTTTGAATGACTGCCTCTTGGTCCGTGTACAGGTTCTTCATGGGCACAATTAAATGTTCTGGTATTCCAATTCTTTTCAATGTTATCCTTTAATTTATTATGATCCAAATAGTCATATATCTTCCCATCGTCAACAAAATGCAGGTAAACATTGTTATGGTATTCTCTACTTTCATTCAAGATCCATCTTATATCAGCAATGATATCTCTCATTCTACATCCTCGTCTGAACCTGGCTTGAATTACTGGCAGTTACCTGTTGATGTGCTTCTGCATCTGTTCTTTAAATTACCTTCAGCAAAATTTTACTTGTGCATTATATAAATGATATTGTTCAAGAATTTCTGCAATTGGAATAGACATGAATATGTATCTCTTCTAGTAGGTTGTCTAGGTAGCTGTTTTCCAAATTTCTTGGCATAGATGAGATAGCAGTAGTAAAGAGGCCCTGCTGATTCATGGCATGAAAAGACAGTAGCAATTGTACACAAAATACCACTGGGTCAAATATTTGTGAGAGACAAGACTCTAGGTGATTACATATTTGGTACTTTTCTATAATTTTGTCAGAAAGAGAAGCATAAGGAAGTTGTTTGTTTGTTCATAGTCAAAGTGATAAAGTCAAAGTGATAAAAGAAAGAAATAAACCCAAAGCTTCAGAGTCACAGCTCAAGCACCACATATAAACACTGAAAGTTTCCATTTGTGCTCTGAAAAAAGGGCTATTTTTCTCATAGTAACAAAGCTGATATTGCCAAACACCAAACCCAGAGTCTTATCATAAAATTGGTTGAATTATAATGCCCCCTGAATTCCTAATCTTGAATGGTGTTTGTGATAGTTAAGGTTTTGTGACAGCTTGACTGGGCTAGGACTCCGGGAAGTTCGGTAGTTGAGCCCATGGTGAGATATAATACACTGTAGTTAGCTCTATGGTGATTGGCTATGAGCAGCCAATCAATTGAAAGGATGTTTTTTCGAGGATGTGGCCTTCTTCCAATAAAATGGACACTCTGGCAAAGCTTGCTTGCTTTCTTCTGAGTCTGGGTTGTACATATGGGTTGTCCTCCAACCCCTGGTTCTTTGGACTTGAACCAGTGGCCTGATCTATTGTTTGCCTTCCTTCCTCCCTGCTGGATCTGCCTGCCTGATCTTGGTTCATTTGACCTGAACTTGGGACTCTCCTACCTCTACAATTGTGAGCTATATCTTTGATATAAACTATTTCTCTCTCTCTCTCTCTCTCTCTCTCTCTATATATATAGTTATTGTTAAGTACTGTGGAGTCGGTTCCGACTCATAGTGACCCTGCACAGGGTTTCTGAGGCTATAAATCTTTACAGGAGCAGAAAGCCTCATCTTTCTCCCGTGGAATGGCTGGTAGTTTCAAACTGCCGACCTTGAGGTTAGTAGCCCGATTTGTAACCACTACGCTACCAGAGCTCCTTTATACACACCACACACACACACATACACACACACAGTGTTGGAGTCCTGGTGCTGTGGGTTAATGCACTGGACTGCAAAGTTGGTTTGAACCACAAGGTCTGTGGTTCAAATCCACCAGTCACTCCTCAGAAACCCTACTATACAGGGTCACTATGAGTCGGAACTGACTCCACAGCATTTAACAAACTGCAATATAAGGAGCTCTGGTAGCGTAGTGGTTACGAATCGGGCTGCGAGCCTTAAGGTCAGCGGTTCGAAACTACCAGCCGCTCCGTGGGAGAAAGATGAGGCTTTCTACTCCCGTAAAGATTTACACCCTCGGAAACCCTGTAC
>NW_006408894.1:1837004-1841779 GCF_000296735.1 Chrysochloris asiatica | reverse complement strand
TTAGCAAGCTGATCCTTGGAAACAACAGCATATATATTTTAATAAATCCAAGGTAGGTATTGAATGCCAATTCTTTCTATCAGTTCTTTCGCCTTAATTTTTTTTTTAAATGGAGGTAGACTATGATGTTTCTTGTAATACTGATAATTTCTAAGAAAACAGAGAGAAGGGGGAGGGGAAGTTATAGTATAAATACATTTTTCAATAATAAAACAGCCAATGAAATACTATACCTGATGTGAAACTGATGTTGCTGAATACTGCATATCATGGAACAATTTTCTCTACTGCTCAGACCTGATAAAAGGATCTGCAATCCTGATTTTGGAGAAGACTACTGTGGTTCAAGCTCACCAGCTGCTCCTTGGAAACCCTACACAGGGTTGTTAAGGGTCAGAATCGACTCAACGGCACTTAACAACAACAACAACAAATGTCATCATGAAGAAAAGAAAAGGTAGAACCTCAGGGAATGGGCCTCTGTCTTCAAATACAACAGCAGTGCCTTCTGGTTTGATAGTATCTCTAGTCAATGAAGCCACAAGGTGAGATCATTCAGAACATTCTATATTAGTTTAGGAGAGGCTAGATAAGAGAGAGAAGGGAAACTTTAAAATGCAGGACTAGCTGAATCAAAACCAAGGAGCCTTGACTGTTTGAGACTCAGAAGAAAAAAAAGAGAACTTGAAAATGGCTGTGATAAACAGGCCCTGAAGTCACTATTCTGGCTTCTACTTAATGGGGAAACTGGTTCTCCAAGGTAATGACAATAAATCTAATGAGGGATCTGCCTGGAACAGGGAGTGGACTCTGACCTGAGAGAGGGTTTTGCCCTTTCAGGAAGCCTTCCTACATCCTATGTGTACACTAGATGACTAATATTTATTATACAGCCATGTGATGGAATGGTGGACAAAGGTTGTCCCTGGTCACCTTAGCTCTGTCACCACAATTGGTCTTCTTGTTGAATGTGACGTATTACTAGCCTCTCTTGGCAGTTTGAAAGCCAGCAACAAATGTTATTTTATAAATACAGCTTGAAACTGCTGTGCATGTGTCAGGACAGCTTATCAAACATATTGCATACTCACCCTGAATCTCAGTTACAAAATGATTTTCCCAATACGCTTCCCTTGCCATTGTGGCTGTGCTTTGATTGGCTGTGAATGATGTCATGGCACTGTTATTTATTTATTTATTTTTTATTGCAGGAAGGGGATCTGACTGTCATGTGTATGTCCACAGTTAGTTAGGTAATAGGAGATACTTATTGAGTGTTGAGCCTGTTGGACTCATTTACTAGGAACCTATGATGTGGCAACTGGATGAAAGACACATCAACTGTGTGGCCTTTGTTATTTACAACTTTTGGAAGTTTCTGTTTGTCTTGGGTGCTTCCTCTTGGACTAGCTTTATAAGTTTAGTATTTGGACCCTACTGTTAACAAGCTGTGTCTTTACACAAACACAAAACAATCTGTTAGGTACAATTCAAAAAGAGATTTACAGATAGAATTCTGCCTACACAAGTTTTAA
Organism: Chrysochloris asiatica; assembly: GCF_000296735.1. Classification (NCBI taxonomy): domain Eukaryota; kingdom Metazoa; phylum Chordata; class Mammalia; order Afrosoricida; family Chrysochloridae; genus Chrysochloris; species Chrysochloris asiatica. The sequence continues at coordinate 1,840,244 of NW_006408894.1, read as the reverse complement.
GACAAGTAGGCTTTGTTTATAATCAAGAGTTGAATTGCCAAGTGTTTGTAGCTGATTACAAAGCAGAAAATGCCTGGAAAGGAGGTGTTTGGCTAGGTGGTTTTAGAAAAACATGAACATATTTTATGAGCTCATTGTTGTCATTGGATATCTGGTGTAATATGGTAGGATCAACACTGGACTGTGAATCACGAGGTCGGCAGTTCAAACCCACCAGGTGCTCCTTGGAGCTCCTATATAAGGTCTTTATGAGTCCGAACTGACTTGATGGCACTTAACAACATTGTTGTTAGGCTAAATGGAGTTGATTTTTGACTCATAGCCAGCTTAAAACCCACCCACTGCTATTAAGTCAAATCTGAGTGATAGGACCCTATAGAACAGAACAGATCTGCGCCTTAGGGTTTCTGAGACTATAAATCTTTATAGGAGCAGACAGTCTCATCTTTCTACCACAGAATGACTGGAGGGTTTGAGACACCAACTTTGTAGTTAGTAGCCCAGTGCTCAACTCACTATGCCACCAGGACTCCGATAGCAAATTTGTTGTTGTCAAGTGCTGTCAAGTTGATTCGAATTTATAGAGTCCCTGTATAGGGTTTCTGAGGCTGTAAATCTTTATAGGAGTCTTATCTTTCTCCTGAGAAGGTGACTTGAACTGTCGACCTTGTGGTTAGCAGTCCAGTGCTTATCCTACAGCACCACCAGGTGTCTCTCTCTCTCTAAATAGTGTAACAGGTCTTGCTCTTCTAGAGAACCCAATTAGGTCAGTCCCCTAAATGGCAGATTTCCTTCTAGTTGCCCCAAAGCACCACTCCTCCACTAGTGTTCCTGGAGCCATGCCACACCCTTTGGTACTCCAGTGTGTCCCCTGGCCCCAGGAACACTTAGGCCCCTCCCCCTTCTTCACTGGTCCTCATTAGCAAGTTGTCAGGGACCTGAGGCAGGGCCACTTTCTTCTCCAGATCTTGCAGGCTCTGGCCCTGCACCTTAAGTACAGCACTGCACCCCCTGGAAGAGATGTAGCTCTTGACGTCCATGAGGACCGAACCCATCAAGAGCTCCATCATCTGGTTCTCCACAAGGCCCAGGAAGAGGCCTATGTTTAAGTCCTGCAAGTGGATCTTGACCCCAAGGGAGTCTTCAATAGTGGGGTTATCTCTGTTGATCGGTCTTAAGCTTCTTCAGCAGTTGCCGCACCTCCTGGAAGCAGGCGTCGAGGTCTGAGGCCTCTGTATGCAACTTGTCCTAAACTTGACTCACTGAGGCTCCCATAGGGAGCTTAGGGTCTCCACAACAGCGCGGATGCTCACAAGGACCTCGTCTACCTCCTTCATCTCGTTACACAGGTGCTCAGCGCTGAGTTCTGCTCAGTAATGAAGTTGAACTTGGTGAACTTTCCTTCCGCGATCTCCAGGCTTGTTTGTTAGATAAAGTGCTGTTGAGTCGGTTTCCACTCATTGTGACCCTGTACTGGGTTTCCGAGGAGCAGCTGGTGGGTTTGAACAGCCGATCTTGCAGTTAGCAGTCCAGTTTGTATCCAGCATCAACACCAGGACTCCACAATAAATACTTCTGTGGAATTTCTAGTCAGGTAGGAAAATGTTCTGCATATAGTCCACACACAAAAAAAACTACCTAAAACATTAATTTGAGTGTATGCAATATTAGCTAAGCTACTTGGGAGAGGTACATTCTCATTTTACCAAAATGATTTCAAAGTTGTTTTTTTTTTTTTTTTTTTGCAATTTAAATCCATCATTTTTCCCAGGATGCAAGATGCCACCTTTATTATATCTTAAATTTCCATATGTTCTTTTTTTTTTTTTTTTAATGTTTTGTTGTGAATTATATGACAGTTTACATGAGATAACTTTAGTTTTACATTCATTCCATCGTATATCATTTCATTGCCATGGTTCCAATCCCCTCCATGCATCATCTACCGACCAAAGGGTATATCCTAGAAACCTGCCCCTTACACTTCCCCTTCCCCTCCCCAGGCTTCGGTCCCCAGTCCCTCTCCCTCTCTGGATCCAAAGTCCCCAGCTGCTTCATCACTCCACTTCATCGTCTCTGTCTCCATCTCAGGCATCTCTGTTTCTCTGGGTCCCGCTCTTGGCTCTTCTCTGATGGTCCTAGAGACCTCCGCTCCTAGACTGGAGAAATAATCACTTCCTTCCTTGCTACAAAACGTCCACCTTTGCATTTCCAACCCTCATAATCAGTCCTGATAACTATTATTCATTACAGTATCACGAGTTACCCATCTGTATTTCATTTAATCAGCTCCGCCTAGACAGATTGGATAGTACTCACTGATGATTCTGCCTTCCTCCATGCCCCCTAGCTCTAGGTTCCCTCTTGAAAGCTTGTAAGGCAGTCACTTCTTGCCTTTGTAGTCCCCCCACCCCTCCCCATTTGGGTATCCAATGTCCCAGTTGCCCATCTCTGTCTACTCTGTGTGTGAAGGGGGTGGGAATGTTTCTTGCTGTAAGGATTTGTTGCTTCTTTTGAGTCACTGCATTCGTAGGTGTAGGTCAAGTGCATCATATTGTATCAGCTCAATCTTTTTTTCCCCTCTTCTTTCTTCTCCTGGTTGAGAGCTCTGATCATCCAGTCATCCGTTCCAGGTCACATGGGTACCATCTGCAAGTGTGGGTGTTCTTGTGCACATGCTCTCTCTTCCCATCAGCCGGTAGTTCCACTCTTCACTTGAGTCCTCCGTGGTCACGCTACTGACTCTGGGCCCAGGAGTCCCCAGGTCTCCTTACACTGCTTGCCAACCAGGTCCCCAACTGGGTCCACAGAAGCCCACTGAACATTGTAAGGCTTTAGCTTGCCGCTTCATTGCTGCTTTTACCCCACTTCTCCCTATCGATGATACGTGTGGTCACCAATCAGAGCATGTATTTCCGTTGAGTCTTAGTCTTGGAAGGGGGTTTGCGTTGAGAGGACCCGACCACTTGCCTTGATGTTTCCTAGAGAAGCAGTTTGTTTGCTCTTATAGTAACAGTCCATCTGCCTCTATTGTTTTGTATTTTTCCTGTAGGTCTTTCATTCAAGGAGTATCTTTTGTTCTTCTCACAACTCCAGGCTGGTCTGCTTGTCCTTTCAAGGGGAGATTTCTCATCTCTGGAGATCTGGATGTGGTTCAGGTTTCTACCTATAGTTTTACGTATTGCAAAGGCTCCACAGGAAGCCTCGTTCACTGGGTACGCTGTAGCCCCATTTTAGGTA
>NW_006408894.1:1826905-1829374 GCF_000296735.1 Chrysochloris asiatica | reverse complement strand
CTTACCAGCCACTCCTTGGAAATCCTATACAGGGTTGCTATGAATTGGAACATACTTACCGACACTTAACAACGACAATATAAGTTTCATTGGTTTTGCTTCTCTAGAGAACCCAGCCTAAGACTGTGTCTAAAGTTAAAGTGAGGGCATTGATTAGGAAGAAATGGGATTCTGAAACTTGTGTTCGAACTGAAAGTTGGGGACATTGCTCTCCTAAATTCTGTTGAATCACTCCTGCAAACAGAACCAGTCCTTTTATTCCCATCTGAATCAATTGCTCCATCATTAAATGGCAAATGTTTTGTTTTCTTCTCTCCCTTATCTCATTAATTATAGATTTAAACAGGCTAGTGCATTTTGGGTTGTATGCATGACTTTATAATTGTTTTCATTGAAAGATTATTATAGTTTAAAGAGCTATGTACTGGGGGTGGACTATGATGGTTAGCCAAGTGTCAACTTGGCTAGGCCTAGATTCTCAGTATTATGTAATTATACTCTATTTTGTGATCTAATGTAAGTTTCCTTGGGGATGTGATCTGTATCCAATTTGTATGAATGTTTGCCACAATTTTCTGTCTTCATCCTGTATCTGACTCATCATCATCTGATTTCCAGTTTGGGGATGTAAGCCAGCAGCCTGAAGATTTTGGGATTCACTGGCTCTCACTGATCCATGAGCCTGCAGTCTGATGTCTGACTCGCCGATTTGGGGTTTGTCAGTCCCTGCAGCCATGTGAGTCAGGAGATGGCTCTAGCCTGAGACTTGACCCACAGATCTACAACCTGACAGCTTCCACAACTGTGTGAGTCATTTCCTTGAAATAAATCTCTCAACATATATGCTTATGCCATCTCAGGAAATTTTACATTGAAAACTCTTGCCTGTCTAAGAGTTCTATGGGTTGTTGGTTTGTTTTGTATAATTTTTACATCATGGTGTTAGTTCACCAGCAATTAAAGCCACAGTTCATTTAAAAAAAAAAAAAAAAAGGAGAAAGAGAATATATTCCTCAGCATTGCTTTTCTTGACTTATTAGCAGAAAGTCTTCAAAATGTAATATTCTAAAAGAACTTCTAGGAAATACTTAATTCATTGAGATACTCAAAAGAAATAGCTCTTGTAAATGCCTTTAAAGTCCTGTAAATTAATTTTCTCATATTTGTCTTGAATACAGACTTCTAACCTTTAAATCTGTGAGAAAATAAATTTCTGTTCTTTAAAGCCATCCAATTATGGTATTTTTATTAGAGTGGTGGTTATGTGCTGTGGAGTCAGAACCAACTCATAGCGACCCTGTACAGAGTTTCCGAGGCTGTAAATCGTTACGGGAGCATAAAGCCTCATCTTTCTCCTGTGGAACAGCTGGTAGTTTCAAACTGCTGGCTTTGCGGTTCACAGCCTGATTCGTAACCACTATGCTATAGGAAACTAAGCTATTATGTCTTTATTATATCACACTCATTCTCTAAAAGGCAAACAGATAAACATAATTTTTCATTCTCATTTGAATATATTTGTCTAAAATCTGTTAAACTTCTTTAAATATGTATTTATGGGTAATAACCCAAAACATATTGATAGGTATTAACCAAAATACCAGGGGTCAACTGTGGAACGGACCTTCAATTGCTCATATGCAAGATCAGGTTAAAGCTGAATGGAGTTTTTAAAAAGTCCATAAGATCAAAAATATGACCTTTAATGACTGGTGACCATGTTGGTCACCAATAAGGGGAAGTGAAGGCAAAACAGCAATGAAGCTATGAGCTAAGTCTGACCAAGTTCAATAGGCTCCTGTGATCCCAGGTGGAGACCTGGTTGGTCAGCAGTATGGCAAAATCTGTGGACTCCTGGGCCCAGAGTCAGTGACATAGCCACAGAGGATTAGAGTGGAGAGTGAAATGTCCAGCTGATAAGAAGTGAGGGCATATGCACAAGAACACCCACACTTGCAGATAATACCCACTTGCCCTGGTTTCAATGGCTGGATAATCAGAACTCAATTAGAGGAAGAAAGAAGAGGAAAAAAAGAGTAATCTGATACAATTTGATGAACTTGATCTACACCTATGGATGCAGTAGCTCAAAAGAGGTAACAAATCTTTACAACAAGGATCATTCCCACCCCCTCAGTACACAAGGTAGACAGGGATGGGCAACTTGGACATTGGCTACCCAAAATGGGGTGGCAACAAAGGCAAGAAGTGACAGGTTTACAAGCTTTCAAGAGGGAGCCTAGATCCAGAAGGTATGAAGGAAGGTAGACTCTCCACTGAGTAGTATCCAATCTGTCTGGTCAGGGCTGATGAAAGGAGATGGGGATAGTTCTTTTGTGGTACAATAGTGAATAATTGCTATCAGAACTGACTGTGAGGGTTGGAAATGTAAAAGTAGATGTTTTGTAGCAAAAGAAGGGGAGTGATTGACTTTGCAGTCCAGGAGCAGAGGTCCCTGGGACCATCAAG
>NW_006408894.1:1821872-1826217 GCF_000296735.1 Chrysochloris asiatica | reverse complement strand
CAAGCCTTTGGTTGCAATTTTGAAATAATGTATGGTGCAGGAAGCATCACAAGAAGATGGAAGTAACACAGAATCACTGTACCAAAAAAAAAAAAAAATTTGATTCATGCTCAACCATGTCAAGAAGTAGCATATGATCAAGAACTGATGTACTGAAGAAAGAAGTCCAAGCTGTACTGAAGACATTGGTGAAAAACAAAGCTCCAGGATTTGACAGAATACAAATTTTAATCTTTCAACAGATTGATGAGGTGCTGGAGGCATTCACATGTCTACGCCAAGAGATGTGGAAGACAGCCACCTGGCCAAACAATTGGAAGAGATTCTATTTTTGCCCATTCCAAAGAAAGGTTCCTCAATAGAATATGGAAGCCATCATACAATGTCATTAATATCACATGCAAGTAAAATTTTGCTGAAGACAACTTAAAAACAATTGAAGCAATACATTGACAGGGAGCTGTCAGAAATTCAGTTTGGATTTAGAAGATGATGGGAACAAGATATCATTGCTGATGTGATGACTCTTGGCTAAAAGCAGAGAATACCAGAAAGATATTTACTCATTCTTTATTGACTTTGCAAAGACTTTCAACTGTGTGGATCATGACAAGCTATGGATAGCATTGCAAAGAATGGGTATTCCAGAACACTTGGCTGTGTTCATGTGTAACTTGAATATAACCCAAGAAATAGTCAATGATACAGAATAAGGGGACACTGCGTGGTTTCAGAAAAGGAAAAGTGTGTGTCAGGGTTGCATGCTTTCACCTTACCTATTCAATCTGTGGCGTCCTGGTGTGACGCTGTTGGCTAATGTGTCAGACTGCAAAGTCATTTGAACTGCAACGTCAGTGGTTTAACCTAACCAATTGCTCCTTGGAAACCCTATCCAGGGTCGCTATGGGACGGAATCGACTCGACGGCACTTAACAACAACATTCAATCTGTATGCTGAGTAAATACTCTGAAAAGTGGATTAGATGAAGAAGAACCTGGCATCAGGATTGAAGGAAGACTTATTAACAGTCTGTGATGTGCAGATGGCACAACCTTGCTTGCTGAAAGCAAAGAGGACTTGAAACACTAATGAAGATCAAAGACTACAGCGTTCAGTATGGATTGTACCTAAATGTGAAGAAAATAGTCCTCACAATTGGACCAATAAGTAATATCATGATAAATGGAGAAAAGATTGAAGTCATTAAAGACTTCATTTTTGCTTGGCTCCACGATCAACACTCATGAAAGTAGCAGTCAAGAAATCAAACATATTGCATTAGGCAAATCTGCTGCACAAGATCTCTTTAAAGTGTTCAAGAGCAAATATGGTGGTTTGAGGACTAGATTTGCCTGACCAAAGCCATTGTATTTTCAATAGTTTCATATACATGTGAATGTTGGAAAATGAATAAGAAAGACAATAGAAGAATTGATGCATTTGATTTATGGTTTTGACAAAGAACATTGAAAGTACATGGACTGCCAGAAGAACAAACAATTCTGTGTTAGAAGTACATCAAGAATGCTCCTTAGAAGCAAGGATGATATGATTTTGTTTCTTGTTCTTTGGACTTGTTGCCAGCAGTGACCAGTTTCTAGAGAAGGACATCATGCTTGGTAACGTGGATGGTCAAGAGATAGATTAACACAGTGTCAGTAACAATGGGCTCAAACATAATAATAATTGTGAGAATGGCACAGGATCAGGCAGTATTTCATTCTGTTGTACATAGGATCACTATGAGTCGAAGCTGACTCGATGGCATCTAACAACAACAACAACTAAATTACCTAAAATGGCTAAAATCTTGAACTTAAGAGATAAAATCACTTTAGAATTTATTTAATGTTAAGAAATCCTGTAAGGGATTATTAATCAATACCCTGTATTGTAAGGAGCTCTGGCAGCATAGTGGTTACGAATCAGGCTGCGAACCTCAGGGTCAGCAGTTCGATATTACCAGCTGTTCCATGGGAGAAAGAGGAGGGTTTCTGCTCCTGTAAAGATTTACAGCCTCAGAAACCCTGTACAGGGTCGCTATGAGTTGGAGCCGACTCCACAGCACATAACAACAACAACAACCCTGTATTGTACTTTATGGAATCACAACTTGGACAAGTCCACAAAGACTAAGAATAATCGATGACCTATACCATCCTGTCAGTCTTCAATTCTTCCAGTGAGAAGGAAGTCACCTTTTACAACTCTTCCAACTTTACATGACTTTCATAGAAAAATTAGTTGATGTAACTTTGGACAATAACTAACCTCTTTGGGTCCCAGTTTTCTCACTTGTAAAGATATTCAACATTTTTTAGTTCCTATTATGGGTCCTTTTGGAGTCCTGGTATGGTGCTGTAGGACAAGCAATCTACTGCAAGGTCAGTGGTTCAAACTCACCAACCACTCATTGGAAACCCTATACAGAGTTGCTAAGTTGGAACTGACTTGATAGCACCCCCAATGAGATGGATTGGCCAAGTGGCAGCATCGATGGACTCGAGCGTGGCAACAGTAGTGAGGTTGGCCCAGGATCGGGCGTTGTTTTGTTCTGCTGTGCATAAGGTAGTTATGAGTTGGTACCAACTCGATGGCACCTAACAACAACAACGAACAAAAACAAATACATGTCCTTTTGAGGGGAGAACAAGGCAGTATAAATAAACAGATGAATGAAGTGTAAAATTAAGATGCATAGAAATATTAGACTTTGGGAATATAAAGTTGAATAACAGCAATCTAAAGAAAGAGACTGCTAGGGTCTCTATTGGTCAGAACTGACTCGACAGCACTTAACAACAACAACAAAGAAAGAGACTAGGGCATAAACGAATAGTATGAAGACAATGCAGTGAGCAATTTGATAATGTTGTTCAGTGCCATTGAGTTGGTTCCAACTCAAAGTGACTCTCTATAAGATTTCCAAGGAGCCCCTCTTGCTTTTGTATCTCCAACCTTGTGGTTAGCAGTCCAATACTTATCTTACAGCACTACAATAGGACTTGCCATTAATTGCTTCAAGAATAGGCATATGAACCACTTCCCATAAAAGAAAGGCAAGGAGATAATTTCAGGATGTTTCTAGGAAGGGTAAAAAGCCAGGTTTTCTCTCCAATAGCTTTGGATGTGTAAGCCTACAACCCTGTGAGCTGGCAACGTTCCTGTCACCACAAAGATACTCAGCAGTAGAATAAGGTCAACACTGTGGGCAGCAGAGTGGGGACAAAAAGAATCTGCATCCTTAATTGCATTGTTGAATTTCTGGGTCAGCCATATTGGAAAGTTACATTACCTCTGGACTGTCTCTTAGGTGAGCACTTCTGAATGCTTTATGGTCATTGGAGATTGTTACTGACAGTTGAAAGCACCTAAAGTAAAACAGCTGAAATGATATATTTGAGGTCATCAGCAAATGGGTGACAGCTAAAGCCAGAGATGTTGAATAGACCATTTGGGAAAAGTAGATTAAGAATGGAGTTCTGGGTACCTTCTACCTTATAGTTGCATTCACTTTTGAATTCTAACCTGTGACTTTTTAATTTTATAGATGTTAGTCATACTAAGTCTTTCAATAAATAGTTCTGCTCTATAACCTCAACTGTGAAATTGTGGGTAGTCTGTGGTGCTGTGGGTTAATGCACTGGACTGCAACATTGGTTTGAACCACAAGGTCGGCAGATCAAGCTCACCAGCCGTTCCTTGGAAACCCTATACAAGGTTGCTATGGGTCGAAATCGACTTGACAGTGCTTAACAACAACAAACCTACCTACATGAATAGAGGCAGGTTTTGTGGGGACTGAAGCATATTCAACTTGGGGAGGCCCTCTTAAAATTTAATGCAGTCTAGAAAGACATCAGTTAAAAAGTGGGGGGGAACTTAAAGATTCAAGGTAAATCTTTCTCTACTTAACTTCAAGATTATTGTGTGGAATTAGTGTACCATGTTTAGCACATAATAACTGTCCACTGAAGGTTAGCTGTTGTTGTTCTTGTTAGGTGCTGTGGGGTGTCGACTCATAATGACCCTATGCACAACAGAATGAAACACTGACTGATCCTGCGTCACCCTCCTAATTGCTTTGTTTGAGCTCATTGTTGTTGCTATTGTATTAATCCATTTCATTGTGGGTCTTCCTGTTTTTCACTGACCCTCCACTTTACCACACATGATGTCCTTCTCCAGGGACTGGTACTTCCTGCCAAAATGCCCAAAGTATGAGAGATGAAGTCTTGTCATCTTGGCTTCTAAAGAGCTTTCTGGGTGTACTTCTTCCAAGACATATTTGCTTGTCCTTCTAGCAGTCCATAGTACTTTCAGCATTCTTTGCCAGAAAAATAA
>NW_006408894.1:1812055-1819542 GCF_000296735.1 Chrysochloris asiatica | reverse complement strand
ATTCTAGACCATACAAGTGTCCTCTTGTTCTGTTAGAATGACTGCCTCTTGGTCTATGTACAAGTTTCAAATGATCAACATCTTTTTGTTATTCTCTGCTTTCTGCCAAGATCTCTCCTTCTGCATTCTCTTCTGAATCCAGCTTGAATTTCTGGAAGTTCCCTGATAGTATACTACTGGAACTGTTTATTGGTTATCTTCAGCAAAATTTACTTGCATGTATTATTAATGATGTTGTTGTTATTAGGTGCTGTCAAGTCAGTTCCAATTCATAACGACCGTATGCACAAAAGAACACTGCCTGATCCTGCACCATCCTCACAATCGTTGTTAAACTTGAGCCTATTGCTGTTGTATGGTACCAATCCATCTCACTGGGGGACTTCCTCTTTTTTTGCTGACCGTTCACTTTGTTGTTCGTATCAAGGGACTGGTCCCTTCTGATGATATGTCTGAAGTACCAAGAGACAAAGTCACCATCCTGGCTTGTAAGGAATGTTCTGGCTCTACTTGTTCCAACATAGATTGGTTTGGCCCATGGCATTTATAATATTCTTCTCCAGCATCATAACTCACATGCATCAATTCGTCTATGATCTTCTTTATTCACTGTCCAACTTTCACATGCATAAGAAGCTGTTGAAAATATCATGACTTGGGTCAGATGCATTTTAATCCTCAAAGTAGCATCTTTGCTATTGAATACTTTAAAAAGGTCTTGTACAACAGATTTACCTAATGCAATATGTTGTTTAATTTCCTGACTGCTGCTTTCTTGAGTGTTAATAGTGGATCAAAGCAAAATGAAGTCTTGAACTACTTCAATCTTTTCTTCGTTCATCATGATGTTACTTATTAGTCCAGTGGTGAGGATGTTTATTTTCTCTACATTGAGTTGTAACCCATACTGAAGACAGTGGTCTTTGATCTTCATCAATAACTATTTTAAGTCTTGTTCACTTTCAGCAAGCAAGGTTTTATCAACCACATATTGCAGGTTGTTTATGAGTCTTCCTCTAATCCTGATGTCACATTCTTCTTCATTTCCTTTCATACAATCTTGGTGCACACCTTTCCTAATTTTAAACCATTCAGTGTCCCCTTGTTCTGTTCGAATGACTGCCTCTTGTTCTATGTACAGGTTTCTCATGAGCACAGTTAAGTGTTTGGAAATACTCTCTGCAGTTTTGTCCATAGCTTGTCATGATCCAAACAGTCGAAAATCTTTGCATAGAAAATAAAGCACTCATAAACATCTTTCTGGTATTCTCTACTTTCAGTCAAGATCCATTTGACATCTGCAAGGATATTCCTGGTTCCATGTTCACGTCTGAACTGAGGCCGAACCTCTAGCAGTTCCCTTTCAAGGTACTGTTGCAGTAGTTTTTGAATTATCTTTAGCAAAATTTTACTTGCATGTGATGTTAATGATATTGTTAGATGATTTCTGCATTTTGTTTGGGTCACTTCTCTTTGGAATGGGCATAAATATGGATCTTTTCCTTTCAACTGGCCAGGTAGCTGTAGTTCCAAATTTCTTGGCATAGAGGAGTGTGTGCCTTCAATGCTGCATCAGTTTGTTGAAAGATTTCAATTTGTAATCCAACAATTCCCAGAGCCTTGGTCTTTGCCAATGCCTTCAGTGTAGCTTCTACTTCTTTCTTCAGTACCATTGTTGTTGTTAAGTGCCGTCAAGTCGATTCTGACCCATAGCAACCTGGTATAGGGTTTCCAAGGAGCAGCTGGTGTACTTGAACCACCGAATTTGCAGTTCAAACGACTTTGCAGTCTGACGCATTAGCCCACAGTGCCACACCATGACTCAGTACGCTTAGTTCTTGATAATATGCTACCTCTTGAAATGGTTGAACATTGACCTTTTTTTTTTTTTATTTGTAGATAATGACTCTGTGAATTCCTTCCGTTTTCTTTTGATGCTTTCTGCATCCTTCAATATTTTGCCCAGAGTACTTCAATATTGCAAGTCGAGGCTTGAATTTTTATTTATTTATTTATTTATTTTTTAGCTTGAGGAATACTGAGTATTGCTGAGTATAGCTTGAGAAATACTTTTGACTTTCTAATTCCAGGTCTTTGCACATATCATTATAATACTTGTCAGTGTCTTTCGAATTTCCCTTTGAAATTTTCTGTTCACCTCTTTTACTTGCTCATTTCTTCTATTTGCTTTAGCATCTTTACACTAGAGAACAGGTTTCAGAGTCTTTTCTGACATCCATTTTGGTCTTTTCCTTCTTTCCTGTCTTCTTAATGACCTTTGCTTTCTTCCTGTATGTTGTTCGTGGCATTCATCCCATAACTCTCCTGGTCTTTGTCTGTTAGTGTCTATGCATTGGATATATTCTTGACATGATTCTAAATTTAGATGACATATGTTCAGGGTCAAAATTTGGCTCTCATGTACTTGTTTTAATTTTCTTTACCTTCAGCTTGAACTTGCATATGAGCAATTGATGGTTTGCTCTATAGTCTGCCCCTGCCTGGCCTTGTTTTGGTTGGTGATATGGTACTTTTCCACTGTCTTTTGGCACAGATGTAGTCAATTTGATTTCTATATATGCCATCTGGTTAGGTCCATGCGTATAGTCATCTTTTATGTTGTTTAAAAAAGGTTTCTCAATGAATAAGTCATGGGTCTTGCAAAATTTTATCATACGATCTCTAGCATCAAATCTATCACCAAGGCCATATTTTCCAACTATTGATCCTTCCTCTTTGTTTTCAAACATTGCATTCCAATCGCCAGTAATTATCATTACAATTTGATTGCATGTTTGATTAATTTCATCATTTCTGATGTTAGTGGTTGCTGCATAAATTTGAATAATAATGGTATTAACTATTCTCCCTTTGCAGGTTTATGGATATTATCCTATCACAGAGAGCATTTTGCTTCAAAATAGATCATGGAATGTTCTCTTTGTTGATGAATGCAACACCATTTCTCTCCAATTTGTCATTCCTGGCTTGGTAAACTATGTGATTGTCATAATCAAAACGGCCGATACCAGTCAGTTTCAGCTCACTAGTGCCTAGGATATAGATGCTTATGTGTTTCATTTCATTTTGACAACTTCCAATTTTCCTAGATACATACTTTGTACATTCCATGTTTCAATTATAAATGGATGTGTACAGCTGTTTTTCCTTATTGTGAGTTGTGCCCCATCAGCAAATGAATCCCAAGGAGTTTTCTCCATTCATGTCATCAGGGTCAATTCTCATTTGAGAAGTCAACTCTTCCCCAGTTGACTTCTAACCTTATGGGCACATTTTCTGGCACTGTATCTGACAGTTTTCTGATGCTATTCGTCATGTTTCAATATTAAGTATTCTGGTGCTGACAGTGTTCCACCACTATCATTGGCTAAACATTCCAATGTAGCCTGCTTCTCCTTTTTCCTTGCCTGTCTTTGTCTGGAAGCTTAGCTGAAACCTGTCCACCATGGGTGCACCCTGCTAGTATTTAAAATGCTGGTGGCAAAGCTACCAACATTATAGCAACTCGCAAGTCACTGAGTACAACAAATTGACAGACAAGTGGTGTCTATTAATGATATTGTTTGATAATTCCTCTCATTGTTTGAATAGGCACAATCATGGATATCTTTCAGTTGTCTTCTAAATTTCTTGGCATAGACACATGAGCACTTTCAGCATTGCACCAGTTTCTTCAAACATCTCAAGTGATACTCGGTCAATTCCAGAAGCCTTGTCTTTAATCAGTGCCTTCAGTGCAGCTTAGATAACTTTTTTCTTCAACATCATTGTTTTTTTTTTTTTTTTTTTTTAAGATTTCTGAACGAACTTTATTGGGGACAGGGCATCACAGTAACTGACAGATGAATACAGCCCACAGGGTATCCTACACACCACACCCAAAAAGATATGAAGAATGTTTTATTAATAAAAACAACTGTAATAAGGATCCTCTGGACAGTGTCCTTCTTCTGAGGGCTTGCAAAAACTTCCATCCACATATTGGAGGATCTGTACTTCACTCAGAGATAGAGCCCTTAGGGAGTACATTCTTGTTTTTTATAAAGAACGTTTTCCTTAGACTTTTGAAGTCTTTGTGACTTTCATTCTAGGGTTTCTCAAGGCCATGAGCCCTCCTTTCATACAGATTGCCTTGGTGTCAGCCATGGAGAGGTCGTCTTTAGCCATGATCAAGTCGCCCAAGGTCACATCATCGGCCATCTGTCATTCTGCTAGTGTGGGTCTGAAAGAAGCGCTTCTTGGTCTTCTTGTCAGGCAGGGGGCGTTCGATCTTCCTGTCAATGATCTGATCAGGGCTAGATGTAAGGTTTCTATTCGGTTTGTGGCCACGATGACTTTCACATCTCTCTTTGAATCAAAGCCATCCAGCTGGTTCAACCATTCCAACATCGTTCGCTGCATTTCGCTCTCACCACTGGAGTTTGAGTCCAATCATTTTGTGCCAATGTCATCCATCTTGTCTATCTATAAACACAATGGAAGGTGCATATTCTTCCGCAACTCGAAATAGCTCCCGCACGAGTTCAGGCTCATCTCCCAGATACTTCTGAATCAATTCAGAGCCAACCACTCATAAGAAAGTGGCCGAGGTTTGGCTTGCTATGGCTTTGGCAAATAATGTTTTACCTGTGCCAGGTGGGCCAAAGAGAATGAATCCCTTAAGGGGCTTTATCCCTATCTCTTCATAATACTCAGTATGTGTGAGAAGAAGCTCCACAGATTCCTTAATTTCCTGAATTTGGTTGTACAGTCCCCCAATGTCATCACAGATCTCCTTGGGGAGGAGGGGACTTTTTCATTTTCATCACCATGGTGTCATCCATCAACACCCCAATCACTGCGTACACCTTGTGGTTAAGCAAGATCGGAAAGCGTGGCTTTAGTAGATCCTTATTCACAAAGATAGAATGCTGAAGCAGTGCTCTGAGCCCACTGATGTAGACACTATGGCGTAGTTATCATCATTGATCTCCTCCAAAGTTCCTCCGGACACCTGATCATTCACCTTTGACCTTTCCTCCTCTTGCTTTTCTTCTAGTGGCTTCATCTACTCCTGATTTCTAATGCATTCTTCCTCCACAGAAGATAGTATTTAATCCTCTCGAGCTTCAGTAATTTTAACCAGCACTGAGTGTGAGGTGTTACCAGGGGGAGTTTGCTGACAGCATCGGTCCCTTTGCTTTCTTCTTTTCTTCCCACTCAAGTTGACACAGGAGGCTCATATTTCTTTTTCTTGTCCTTGTCATCCTGATTGCCAATTCCAGGACCATGACCACCACTCTGACTTTGAGCCATTTTGCTTCGGCTGCTTCAGTCACCCCAACATCTTTGGTTCTTGATCATACGTTACCTCCTGAAATGGTTGAATGTTGTACAATTCTTTTTGGTAAAGTGACACCATGTATTCCATCCATCTCTTCTTTCAGTGCTTTGGGTATAATGAAATATTTTGTCCATGGAATCCTTCAATATTTCAACTTGAGGCTTGAATTATTTCATTAGTTTTTTCAATTTGAGAAATGCTTTAGTTTGAGTACATTCTTACCTTTGGTTTTTAAACACCAGGTCTTTGCACATTTCATTGTAACACAAATTATAAATAAATATACTCATCATTATTCTAATTATATAGTAAAATTTACTGTTCTTGAGTTGATTCTAATTTATGAAGATCCCATTTGCACTGCCCAGTGACTCCCAACAAAATCTAATTTTTAACACACTTTCATGGAGGAAATTGCCCATAAAATCTGAAGTGCTGGATCCCACAAACATCAGAATGTGGCCCTGCTATCTGCTTTTTCATTTTTTTATTGCTTTTTTCCTCTTCCCATTTTTTCCTTCATTTTCATTGCCTTTGTCCTGCTCCCTTATCATTTTAGTTTCAATTATTCACCTACCTCTAGAATTTCCTGGCCCATGTCCATATTAGTCTCTCATGGAAAATGAAAAGCAAAAGAGAAACAAATATTTTCCTTATGTTAACTGTTCTTTCCTCAACCATTTAACTCCTCAGGCTTTCAGAGTGAAGACACACCATTCCATTTAGAATGAAAGACTCAGTTGAGAGTTTAAGACATACCTTCTGAAACCACAGCCTCTTAAGAGCCTGATTCTCAGCAAAAAGAGTTGCTGTTCCACATTCTTCACAATGGGACACACTCAGAGGAGGAACATTAATTAGGATTACAGCAGAGTGAGGGTTTACTGAGCTATGACAGCTCATAAGAGAATGCTGCCTTTTTTTTTTTTTAAATGCAATTCTGAGTGTCATGTATTTGTTAATTCTTGGTCTCAAGCCAAGTTACTTTGGGAGTGAGATGCAATCTATTATTTTTAGGCTATTTTGGGAAGGAGTATTAGCTATTATTTTAGGTTAGTAAGAAGGTAGGTTTGACTAATTTTAGGTGATCAAGTTTCCTATTCTGAATCTTCCTTGAAAAGCTAATTTTGCAATGTTAACATTTATTTTTCATGCTTATGGTGAACTTAATGTTGGGAGCATTCTTTAGCTCAAGAGGATTTCATGCCTGGGTAATTTTCAAGTTTTATTGTTTTCCAGCTTATTTGCCTTACTTAGGACCCCTGCTGCTTCTTAAATTTCAAAAACAAATGAATTAAAGAAAAAGCATGCTCACCAAAACCAAACCAACACTAAACTTCCTCTTCCAACAGCTCTACTATTCCAGGGAGATCAATATAAAGGAATAAATAAATTGGCAAGTAACTTGTCTCATGTATGCCTTGAATTCTAATGATTTTTTAAAGATAAATTGAAAACAAAGACTTTTATGAATAATGTACAAACCATTAAGGATGTGATTTCTAAATCTCAGATTCATCATTAAGTTCACACAACTTGCCCAGGATGATTTCAGATGTTAACTCTCTGTATGAAATTAACTTTTGGTAAAATTACAATTTACTCAGCTGCTTTTTACTTTAAACTGTTAACCAAAAGAAAAGTATTAGTGAGCTAGTTTTCATTGGAATCACTCTTCATGAAAGAAATTTCCTTCCTTGAAAACATCTAAATTATTTAAATACACTCTGAATTTCAACCAGAGAAGGGAAAGTTGAGTTAAGAAATGTGATGGATTGGTCAGGTCAAGTCCATCATTTGGGAGGAAATTGCTACAGAATTTGCATGACAGAATAGAAAATTGGTACAAGTAAATTATTGGGTCTGTGTTCACAGATGTGAAAGGGAATAGGAAAAAGATTACAGTGGGTAGTAATATTAAATCTTGAGGAAGAATCAAAGTATCATGGTGAGACAGGATATGAGAGTTGTCTTTTTATGGGTTGGGATAGAAGTGATAAGTTTATGAAAATATGTGCACTATATCAACTTAAGTGTGATGGTATAATGTATAACAGCTAGAAAAGAGAATGATGCTACATGATGGACAAGGGAATAAAAAATTCAAGTATATAAGAAAATGGCTTAAAGATACACATTATGT
>NW_006408894.1:1804339-1811955 GCF_000296735.1 Chrysochloris asiatica | reverse complement strand
TACTTGTTGAATATATATATATATAAATGAAGGAAGGAAAAAGTAAAATCATCCAATACAATGTAATAAAGCAGAAGGAAACATGGTGAGAGACAAGGAAGGAGGCAAAGGAGGAAGAGAAAGAATGAGAGCAAGCCCCGGTTCAACGGTTCTATGATGACTGATTTCTCATGAAAAATGCATTACCTAGAAGGGAATGATTTCTCTCCTCCCTCACAATGCTTTGATTTGTGTGTCTACAATGCACCAAGCCCACTGGGATGCAGTTGAAGGATTCAGGGCTTCCAGAATGATTAACCAGAGACTGCCATCTCACACACCAAATGCAGCATAAATAATTAAATATGAATCCAAGTCAACTAACATTTATTGAGTATGCACTCTAAGAACGATGCATGTATCAACATTCTGACAGAAGTTTAGGGTCTTGATAGAAAGGCAAAAACCTAAATTAATCACAATGGTGATTTGGGGGAGGGGGACTCAAAAAAGGTAAAGATAACATCTCCTACTGGTTCTTAATATGTTTTTGGACTAATAAATTTTGAGAATCTGATGAAAGGCTTAGACTTTTACCCAGGAGAATACTCATTTGTGAATACAAAGAAAATTTTGCTTTATGAATCTCATGAAGTCCAATTATGCACCTCCTGGTTTAAGATCTCAGAGTGTAGAACCTGGTAGAGACAAGATTTTTAATAAGCCATTATTTAAACTATTTATTGATTCACTTCAGTTACTATTTTAGGAACTATTTCAATTAGTGAACTTAATTAAGGGAGCACAGATACCTCTTAATCTTCCAGTGGAATTCCATTTTTTAAAAAATTTATTTATTTATAAATACAGGAGGCCTGGTAATGGTGGTGCAAAAATAGACACTTGACTACTGAATGAAAGTCAGCAGTTTGAACCCATTAGCTGCTGTGAAAAAGAGCTGGCGATCTACTTCTGGGAAGATTATAGCCTATAGCACGCTAGAGGGCAGTTCTACTTTGTCATATACGGTTACTATGAGTCAGAATTGATTTGATGACAATGAATTATTTTTTCTTTTGGTCATTTATTCAAACCTTGTGCTCTAGAACAAATTTTGAGGTGATTTGTAAAAATGCATACAAAATAAAATAATAAATACTGGAGAGAGTTAGAGTGAAAGGAAAACACAACCAAAAAAACCATACTTGCTGTCAAGTTGATTCCAACTCATAGACTCTATAGGAAAGACCAAAACTGCCCCATAGTGTTTCCAACATTGTAATCTTTATGGAAGCAGTCTGCCATGTTTATCTCCTGCAGAGTGGCTCTTGGATTTGAACTCCCAAACTTCTGGTTAGCAGTGGAGTGCTTAACCATTGTATCACCAAGGTTCTTTAAAAGAAAAATGTGGGTTACAAAATAAAAATTCCAGAGACAAAAAACTAGCATATCATATAGTCTTGTAAGTTAATAAGAGATAAATTAAATTTAGTCCTTAGGCTTCTTGGTGGCCAAAGTTAAGCTATGGTTGAGCTTAATTGTATGATTCATAACAATCTACAAAACAACAACAAACAATCTGATAATTAAAATATTGTTGTTGTTGTTGTTGTTGTTGTTGTTAGGTGCCATCGAGTTGGTACCGACCCATAGCGACCTTATGCACAGCAGAATGAAACACTGCTCAATCCTGGGCCAACGTCACTACTGTTGCCATGCTTGAGTCCATTGATGCTGCCACTTTGCTAATCCATCTCATTGTGGGTCTTGCTCTTTTTCTCTGACCTTCCACCTTACCAAACATGATATCCTTCTCCAGTGACTGGTCCCTCCCTCCTGACAGTATGTCCAAAGTATGAGAGACGATGTTTGGCCATCTTGGCCTCTAAGGAACACTCTGGCTGCACTTCTTCCAAAATGGATCTCTTGGTTCTTTTGGTAGTCCATGGCACTTTCAATATTCTTCTCCAACACCATAACTCAAAAGCATCAATTCTTCTACGGTCTTCCTTATTCTCTGTCCAGCTTTCGCATGCATATGAGGTTATTGAAAATACCATGGCTTGGGTCAGGCGCACCTTAGTCCTCAAGCTGACATCTTTGCTCTTCAACATTTTAAAAAGGTCTTGTGCAGCAGATTTGCCTACTGCAATGCGTCCTTTTATTTCTTGACTGCTGATTCCATGAGTTGATAGTTGATCCAAGAAGAATGAAGTCCTTGACAACTTTGATATTTTCTCTGTTGATAAGAATGTTGTTTGTTGGCCCAGTGGTGAGGATTTTTGTTTACTTTACATGGAGATGTAATCCATACAGAAGACTGTGCTCTTTGCTCTTCATCAGTAAATGTTTTAAGTCCTCTTCACTTTCAGCAAGCAAGGTTGTATCATCTGCATATCGCAGGTTGTTAATGAATATTCCTCCAATCCTGATACAACATTTTTTTTCATATAACCCAGCTTCTCGAATTATTTGCTCAGCATGCAGGTTGAATAAGTATGGTGAAAGAATACAACCTTGTCACACACCTTTCTTAATTTTAAAACATTCAGTGTTCTCATGTTCTGTTAGAACTGCTTCTTGGTCCAGGTACAGATTCCTCATGAGCACAATTAAGAGTTTTGGAATACTCATACTTCACAATGTTGTCCATATTAGTCAGGATTTATTAGGCTGCAAGTAACAGACAACCAAGAGTGTAGGTGTTATCTGTCTTAGTTATCTAGTGCTGTTATAACAGAAATACCACAAGTGGATGGCTTTAACAACACAGTTTAAGAGACAAGAAGTCCAAATTTAGGGTGTCTACTCTAGGGAAAGACTTTCTTAGTTGGCTCTGGAGGAAGGCCCTTGTCTCTTCTGAGTTTCCTGTTCTGGAAGGTCTTCATGTGACTTGGCATCTCTCTTCTCCTTTCTCTTCTTGTCTAATCTGCTATTTATATATTTTTTAAGAGATTGACTCAGACACTTTCTCCACTAATCCCATCTCATTATAACAAGACAAGCAGTCCAGTGCTTATCCTACAGTGCCACACTATAAGACGCCACTCTATTAGGATTAGGTTTAGGTTTAGGACTCACCCTGATCCTCATTAACCTCATTAACAACAAAAGAAAAACCTCTATTTCCAAACAGGGTCATATTCACAGGCTCAAGGGGTCAGAACTGCAACCTAGATTTTGGAAGGACACAATCCAATCCATAACACCAACTAATAGTGATTTTAAAATAGTGTTATTTTTCTCACATAAGAAGTTTAGAGGTAGGCAGTTTTTCAGTCAGGTTGTCAAAGATTCACACTTCTTCTGTTTGCTCCCTTAACCTTGCTGTTATTGTTGCTTGTTTTTAGGGACCAACAAGTCGATACCAAGTCATAGCGACCCTATGCACAAAAGAACCAAACACTTAACACTGCCTAGTCCTGGGCCAACCTCACAATCGTTGCTACATTTGAACCCATTGCTACTGCCACTGTGTCAATCCATCTCATAGGGAGTCTTCCTCTATTTCCTCCAATTCTCCACTTTACGAAACATGACATTCTTCTCCAGAGACTGGTCCCTCCTGACAATATGTGTGAAATATGAGAGTTGAAGTCTAACCATCCTGGCCTCCAAGGAGCACTCTGGCTATACATCTTCCAACACAGATTGGCTTGTTCTTTTGACAGTCCATGGTACTTTTAATATTCTCTTTCAGTACCGTAAATCATAACTTGTTGTTGTTGTTAAGTGCTGCTGTGTTGGTTTCCACTCATTATGACCCTGTATCAGGTTTCCAAGGCGTGACTGGTGAGCTTTAACTGCCGGCCTTGTGGTTCAAACCGAGTTTGTAGTCTAGCACGTTAACCCACAGTGCCACACCAGGACCCCTGCCATCAAATCAACTCTCAAACTATGGTGACTCCATGCACAATGGAATGAAATGCTGTGCAGTCCTGCACCATCCCCATGATTGGCTGCAGATGAAACCTCTGGTCCATAGGGTTTTCATTGGTTGATTTTCGGAAGTAGATTAGGCCTTTCTTCCTTGTCCATCTTAGTCTGAAAGTTCCACTGAAACCTGTTCAGTATTACAGCTCCACGAAATCCCATACTGACGTGAGATGCACCAGCTGGAAATCAAATGCAGTCCTGTGCCACCAATTTGATGATGGTTTCCATCATGTTTGTAGCCTCATTGTCTCAAGTGAGCTGCTGCAACTCCAGGTGTCACATCCACAATCAAATCAAGGAGAACAGGTTAGGACAAGCCAGAGAGCTCTCATCTCATCTTTGTTTTTTTAATCAGGAAAGCAACTGCCATTTCAGAAGCTCCCTGCAAAAGAGACTGGAAAAAGTAAGTATCTACCTTTTCCTCCTTTATTGAGAAAGGCATTGGGAATGGCTTTAGGTTTGTACTTTTCACACAGGAGGTACACATGTTTTTCTTGATGTTAAGTGACCTTACTTGTGAGGCTACTGTGTGACCCAGCAGACTGTCAACCCCTGCAGTAAATGCAGCAGCAAGTTCTGTCAGGCTATTGTACTTCATGTTCCTCACTATGGGTTGGTAGCTTAGGCTGAGGCACAAATTTGGGGAAGCCAAGACTACAGTGAATGAAAACACACACAGTATACAATTCTGTGGGTCTAGTTGAATCCAAAGCTAGCATTTAGTTTATTCAATGACCTCATATGCATGCGAAAGCTGGCCAGTGAATAAGGAAGACCATAGAAGAATTGATGCCTTTGAGTTGTGGTGTTGGAGGAGAATATTAAAAGTGCCACGGACTGCCAAAAGAACCAATAGATCTGTTTTGGAAGAAGTGCAGCCAGAGTGCTCCTTGGAGGCCAGGATGGCTAAGCTTCGTCTCTCATATTTTGGACATATTGTCAGGAGAGAACAGTCACTGGAGAAGGATTGTCATGCTGGGTAAGATGGAGGGTCAGAGAAAAAGAGGAAGACCCCTAATGAGATGGATCAGCTAGGTGGCCTCATTGATGGCGTCAAGTGTGGCAGTGGTGGTGGGGTTGGCCCGGGATCGGACATTGTTTCGTTCTGCTGTACATGGGGTTGCTATGAGTCAGTTCCAACTCAACGGCACCTGACAACAACAACAATGTATAGATAGCAATGCCCTTGAACCAATCTTCCATAAATATTATTTCTTACAGTTGGACTTAGAATAAGGATGGGACCATCAGGAGTTGAACACTATTATATCCAGCAAGAATCTACCTGTTGAGCAAAAGCCTGCATAGCTAATAAGGGTAGATAAATATCCTTTGACAGCCACTCAGAGAGAGAGTAAGGTTAAGTGCTCCTTATAAAAATTCAGATGCTTAACCAAGACATATACCTGATGAATAAATGCTCACTGAGTCGTGAAGAAGGGCCCTAAGAAGAGGTAATTATTCTTTCTACTACAATCTCCTAACACTTTGTCTTTATCTTAAGGATAATATGTATAACCTATATTTATGTAGCTCTATTGTAGGCCACAGGAGTCCTGGTATGGTGCTGTGGGATAATGCACTAGACTGTTAGGTTGTTTTGACCCTCAAGGTCAGCAGTTCAAACTCACCAGCCGCTCCGTGGAAACCCTATGCAGGGTTGCTATGAGTCAGAACCG
Organism: Chrysochloris asiatica; assembly: GCF_000296735.1. Taxonomy (NCBI): domain Eukaryota; kingdom Metazoa; phylum Chordata; class Mammalia; order Afrosoricida; family Chrysochloridae; genus Chrysochloris; species Chrysochloris asiatica. The sequence goes on along the minus strand of NW_006408894.1, from coordinate 1,806,361 downwards.
ACTGGATGGCACTTATCAACAGCAACATTTTAGGTCACAAGCATATTGATTTTGTAGCCCCAGAAAATGGTATCTTTCATATAACAGGCCTACAGGGAAAAAAAAAAAGTATTCTTTTATAGAATCGGGGCAGTTGTTGCTAAGATGATGCTTGGAGGGACAGCTTTGCACAGACAAATTAATATATTTTTAATGGTATTTTCAATAAAATTTAACTTGAAATTAAGGAATTAAGCATTATTTGAACTCTTACTGTTTGAAGATTGAAATACTAGGTACCATGGAATAGAAACCAGGAGATAAAGACTCAAGTCATCTACCTTTCCTGGAAGAAATCTATGAACTAGTGAAGAGGGATGGATGCATTAAACACACAGCTGAAAAAGAAAACTAGAACTTTTCTAAACATTTGTTTTACTAAAGGACAAATTCTACATTGAGAAGTGAAATGTCAGTTTAATTATGTGCCTATGTTTAATTCTATATTTTAGGTCTTTTACTTGATAAAAAGGATTAAGGTCTTTCTATCTCTCTACATATATATGTTGTTGTTAAGTGTCATCTCAAGGTCAGTTTGAACTACAAGGCTGCTGTGAGTTGCAACCAACTCGACAGCACTGGAACTTAACAATAGCAACTATATATATATGTATTTTAATAACTGGAAGTATTAATACATGGAAAGAGGTGGTGAGTGGAGTATCCTGATTGAAAATGAACTTGTGAAATATATTCATCATTTATAATCAAGCTACATCTTTTGCATTGTCAGTTTGCATTAGAAACAAAAACACAATTTGCTAATTGTTTTTATTACGACAGTGTTAGCTCATAATAAATGCACAATGACACATTTTGGTTAGAGAATGAGTAGAAAAGTCACTGAGGTGGAATGGATTGCTTTTTAAAAACTTTGTATTGTGATTTGGGTGAATGTTTACAAAGCAAATCAAATTTCCATTGAACAATTCATATATATTCTAATTTGTGGTATTGATTGCACATCGCATAATGTAACAGCTCTCTTTTCATTTCTTCTCTGTGTGTTGACTGGGCTATTTGTCCTTCTTTTCTATCCCTTTCTGCCTATGAGCTTTATCCCAGGGCAAAAGTTGACCATTGATCTCACATGGTTGCTTTTTCTAAGGAATGTATACCATCATGGTATTATTGTTCACTTTATAGGCTTGTCTATTGTTTTGGCTGAAAGCTGAGCCTTGGAGGTGAGAGCAGTTCTGGGCTTGAAGAGTGTCTATAGGTCATAGTCTTGGGGGATCCACCAGTCTCCATCAGACAGTACTCAATCTTTTTTATTATTTTGAATTTTGTTCCACATTTTTTCTCCCACTCTATCCAGGGAATTCTGTTGTGAACCCTTTCAGAGTAATTGACATTGATAACCAGGCACCATCTAGTTCTTTTGATCTCAGGGTGGTGAAGGCTAGGGTTCACATGGTCCTTTAGTCCTTTGGACTAATTGTTTCCAAGCATCTTTGATGTCTTTCACTCTTCTTTTTGCTCCAATGGTTACACCTTAAATTACTGCTCACAAGCTTTTAAGACTCTGTTTGCTACCTACCAAAGTAGGATGTAGAACATTGTCTTTGTGAACTAAGTTATGCTAGTTGACTTGGATGTCTCTGAGACCATGATCCTGAGTGTCTAGGCCCAGTGACTCATTCATGCAAAATGTTTGGTTTTGGTGAAAAAGTTTTTATTACTTTGCCTTCTGTATTTTCTACTAGATTCATGGAATATTTTCAGTTTTTGATGTTGTTGTTGTTAGGTGCCATCGAGTCAGCACCGACTCATAGTGACCTTATGCACAGCAGAACAAAACACTGCCCAATCCTGGACCAACCTCATTAATGTTTCCACACTTGAGTCCATCGATGCTGTCACTTGGCCAATCCATCTCGTTGGGGGTCTTCTTCTTTTTCTCTGACCCTCCACCTTACCAAACATGATATCCTTCTCCAGTGACTGATCCCTCCTGACAATATGTCTGAAGTATGAGAGACA
>NW_006408894.1:1785152-1802687 GCF_000296735.1 Chrysochloris asiatica | reverse complement strand
GACTAATTTCACTCAGCATGTCCTCCAGGTTCATACATGTTATTAGCTATTTCATTGCTCTTTAACATTGCTATAGTATTTCCAGTATGTACCCTATTTTGTTTATCCATTCCTTCCTTGTTGGGCACTTACACTGTTTCTATCTTTTTGCTATTGTGAAAAGTTCTGCTGTGAACATGGCTTATATATTTCTAGGATATATAGCTAATAATGGGATTGCTGGATTCTATGGTACTTATAGTTCCAACTTTCAAACAAGTGCCATATTGTTTTCCACAGTGGTTGCACATTTTTACAGTCCTACCAGCTGTGTATGAGAGATCTGGTCTCCACACCTATACCTGCAATTTTTGTTTTCATTTTTTGGAACTGTGTTATTAGTACTGGGGTGAGATGACATCTTGTTGTAGTTTTGATTCACTCATTCTAATGGTTACTAATCAAGAGCATTTCTTGTTTTTTTATTTTAGTTTTTCAACATTTTATTGTGAATTGGGTGAAGGTTTGCAGAAAAATCAGTATTATGCATAAAATTCTTATACATTTTGTTTCATGTCATTGATTGTAGTCCTCACAATGTGACATCATGGGTCCTACTTCCTCCTTGTGTTTCCTGTTTCCATTCCTCAATTTTCTGAACATTATCCTTGGGCAAGTGCTGCCCTTTCGATCTCAAATGGTTGATTATTCTCAGAGTATATACTGACCTAGTATTATTGCTCTCTTATAGACTTGTTTTTTGTTTGACCCAAAATTGAGCTACATGGGCGAGTTCAGTTCTAGGCCTACAGAGTGGCTGAGGGTTATAGTCTCAGGGGTTCTACCAGTTTCTATCCAACCAGTAAGCCTGGCATTTTTTTATGATTTTGAGTTTTATGTCATATCTTTCTCCCACTCTATCCAGGACCTTCTAATGTGATCCCTTTCAGAGTAGATGGTAGTGGTAGCTCAGCACTATTTATTTCTTCTCATGTTAAGGTTGTGAAGGCTGAGGTTTTGTGTGCATTTCTTCATGTATTTGTTGGCTCTCTGAATGTCTTCTTTGGTAAAGTGCCTATTTATGTCTTTCACCCAGTTTTAAATTGGATTATTGTCTTTCTGTTGTTAAAGTATTTAAGTTTTCTACAAATTTTAGAGCTTAGTCCCTTGTTTGTTGTGTTGTTGCCACAAAGTTTTCTCAGTCTACAGGCTATCTTTTTACTTTTTCTGAAGTATTTTGATATACATAAATGTTTAATTTTTAGGAGAGTCCAGGCGTCTAGTTTACCTTTTGCTGTATGTGCATTTTTAGTTATATTTGATAGTGTGTTTATACCATGCATTAGGGTCCCTAAGTTTGTCTTCATCTTTTTTTTTTTTTTTTAATGATGTTTATGGTTTTAGATTTTGGGGTTAGGTCTTTGATCCATATTGAGTTAGCTTTTGTATATAGTAAGAAATATGGATCCTATTTAATTTTTCTGAAATGAAATCCCAGTTTATGGTAGCACCATTTATGGACTGAGTAGATTTTAGCTCTTTGTCAAAGATCAACTGTCCATAAGTAGATAGCTTACTTTGGCTTCTCAGTTCTTTCTGTAACTGTACAAATACCAGGCTGTTTTGACTACTGTGGCTGTATAGTAGATTTTGATGTAAGTATGGGACCTTGTACTTTGCACTTTGTCTTCAGTAGTGTTCTGCTTACATTGCATCTCTTTCCTTTCTATCTAAAATTGGAATAGGCACAAATATGGACCTCTTCCAATTGACTGGCCAGGTAGCTGCCTTCCAAATTTCTTAGTATAGATGAGTGAATACCTTCAGTGCTGCATTAGTTTCTTAAGAGATTTCAATTTATATTCCATCAATTCCTGGAGCCTTGTTTGGCACCTATGTCTTCAGTCCAGCTTGGACTTCTTCCTTCAGTACATCAGTTCTTGACCACATGCTACTTCTTGAAATGTTGAACATCAACCATTATTTTTTGGTACAGTGACTGTGTGAATACCTTCCAGTTGTTTCCTTTCGGAATTTTGCATATGTCTTTCCATTGCCTTCTTGCCTCCATGTTTTCTACTAAGAAATCAGAACTTTATCTTTCTGGTTCTCCTTAGTTGGTAACATTTCATCTTTTCCTAAGCTGTTCTCATTGGGGGTCTTCTTCTTTTTGTGCTGAACTCTCTACCAACCATGATGCTCTTTTTCAGGGACTGATTCCTCTTGATAACATGTCTGAAGTATGAGAGCCAAAGTCATGCCATCCTGGCTCTAAGGAGCATTCTGGTTGTACTTCTTCCAACACAGATTGGTTTGTTCTTCTGGCAGTCCATGGTACATTTAATATTCTTCTCTAACACTATTGTGCTCATGAGGAACCTGTACATCGACCAAGAGGCTATGTTCCAATAGAAAATGGGAACACTGAATGATTTAAAACTAGGAAAGGTGTGTTCCAGGATTATATTCCTCACCATACTTAATCTGTATGCTGAGCAAATAATCTGAGAAGTTGGGTTATATAACGAAAACTGTGGCATGAGGAATGGAGGAAGACTCATTAATACCCTGCGATATGCAGATGATACAACCTTGATTGCTGAAAGTGAAGAGAACTTAAAATGCTTACTGATGAAGATCAAAGATCACAGCTTTCAGTATGGGTTGCATCTCAATGTAAAGAAAACAACAATCCTCACTACTGGACCCAAACAACATCCATATAAATGGAGAAAAAATTGAAGATGTCAAAGCTTTCATTTTGCTTGGATCAACCATCAACACTCATGGAAGCAGCAGTCAAGAAATCAAACGACATATTGCATTAAGCAATCTGCTGCACAAGACCTCTTTAAAGTATTCAAGGGTTTTAGGACTAAGGTGTGACTGATCCAAGCCATGATACTTTCAATAGCTTCATATGCATGTGCAAGTAGGACAGTGACTAAGAAAGACCATAGAAGAATTGATGCATTTGAGTTATGGTGTTGGAGGAGAATATTAAAAGTGCCATGGACTGCCAAAAGAACAAACCATCTGTGTTGGAAGAAGTACAACCAGAATTCTTCTTGGAAGCCAGGATTGCCAGACATCTCTCATACTTTGGACATATTATCAGGAAGAACTAGTCCCTGGAGAAGGATATCATTTTTGGTAAAGTGTAGTGTCAGAGAACAAGATCCCCAACGATCTGGATTGGCACAGTGGCAGCAGCAATGGGCTCAAACATAACAATGATTGTAAGGTTGGCATAGGACTGACTGGGCAGTATTTTTCTCTGTTGTGCATTGGGTCACTATGAGCCAGTCTCAACTTCATGGCACCTAACAACAACAACATAACTCAAATGCATCAATTCTTCTTAGGTCTTACTTTTTCATTGTCCAACTTTCACATGCATATTGAGGCTACTGAAAATAGTATGGTTTGGGTGGGGCATATCTTAGTACTTCAACTGATATTGTTGTTGTTGTTGTTAAGTTCTGTCGAGTCAGTTCCGACCCTTAGTGACCCTGAACAGGGTTTCCGAGGCTGTAAATCTTTACGGGAGCAGAAAGCCTCATCTCCCGTGGAGCAGCTGGTAGTTTCGAACTGCTGATCTTGCAGTTCGCAGCCCGAGATATAGTTGCTATTAAACACTTTCAAGAGGTCACTTGCTATAGATTTGTCTAATGCAGTACATCATTTGATCATTACATTGTTTTTGAGTCCAGTTGTGAGGATTTTTGTTTACTTTGATGTGCAATCCATACTGTGAAGGCTATAATCTTCAATCTTCATCAGCAAGAATTTTAAGTCCTCTTTGCTTCCAGCAAGCAAGGTTCTATCATCTGCACATCACAGGTTGTTAATTAGTCATCCTCCAATCCTGATGTCACATTTTTCTTCATTATTTGCTCAACTTTTTGTATTATTTGTTCAGTATACAGATTAAGTATAGTGGAAGAAACAATCATGGTGCACACCTTTCCTGATTTTAAATCATTTAGTATCTCCAAGTTCTATTTGAACAACTGCTTCTTGGTCTATGCACAGGTTCATCATGAGAACAATTAAGTGTTCTGGAATATTAATTCTTTGCAGTTATTCATTGTTTGTCATGATCATACAAATGAAAGTTTTTGCATAGTCAGTAAAGCACAAGTAAACATCTTCCTGGTATTCTCTTCTTTCAGCCAAGATCTATTTGATGTCAGAAATTATATCTTCATTCCACATTCTCTTCTGAATCCAACTGAAATTTCTGACAATTCCTTATTGATATACGGTTGCAGCAATTTTTAAATTATCTTCAGAAAAATTTTACTTGCATATGATATTAGTTATATTGCACAATGATTTCAACATTCTGCTGGATCACCTATCTTGATCACAAATATGAATCTCTTTCAATCAGCTGGCCAGGTAGCTGTTTTCCAAATTTCTTGGCATAGATGAGTGAGTACCTCCAGTACTGCATCAGTTTGTTGAATTTTTCAATTGGTATCTGTGAATTCCTAGAGCCTTGTTCTTCACCTATGACGCCAGTGCAACTTGGACTTCTTCCTGCAGTACCATCAGTTCTTGATCATATGCTACTTCTTGCAATGGTTGGACATTGACCTTTGCTTTTTGGTACAATGACTCTGTATATTCCTTCCATCTTCTTTTGATGCTTTCTGTGTCATTCAATATTATGCTCATAGAACATTTCAATATTGCAAGTTGAGGTTTGAATTTTATCTTCAGTTCTTTCAACTTGAGAAATGCTGAGCGTGTTCTTCCCTTTTTGGTTTTCAAACTCCAAGTCTTTGCACATTTCATTATAATACTGGACTTTGTCTTTTTGAGCTGCCCTTGAAATTTTCTGTTCAGCACTTTTAGTTCCTCATTTCTTCCATTCACTTTAGCATCTCTAAAATGGAGAGCAAGTTTCAGAGTTTATTCTGACATCCATTTTTGTCTTTGTTTCCTTTCTTTTAAATGACATTTTGCTTTCTTCCTGTACGATGTTCTTGATGTTATCCCACATCTAATCACATGGCACTACTCAACAAGGAGGCCACAGTATGCTTGAAAGAGTGGGTGGAGAAGAGGAACTGGAAGTATTTCTAAGAGCAATACTCATAATTTGCCCAGAACCTAAGACATATCTAGCCAATTGTGATTATTAACATTCACAAGGCACCATTTGACCCAGACTGACTTGGTAGGAGTCCTGGTGTGGCGCTGTGGAATCAAGCACTGGACCACTAGGTTGGTTTGAACCGCAAGGTCAGAGGTTCAATCTCACTAGCTACTCCTTGGAAACCCTATGTTGTTAAACGCTGTTGAGTCAATTCTGACCCATAGCAACCCTGTGTAGGGTTTCCAAGGAGCAGCTGGTGAGCTTGAACCACCAGCCTTGCAAAACGGCTTTGCAGTCTGACGCATTAGCCCACTGCACCACACCGGGACTTTTATGAGTCAGAATTATCGAAGGCACTTAGCAACAACTTGCGGTAACTGAAACCTGCACTTATAAACTTCTTTGTGTTTTAGTTAAGATTTCGGATTGATACAGTCTTGTTTGACCCTTTGCTGAGAAAATCCATTTCTATCCTAGATATACAGTATCAGAAGCTACATTTTAACAAGATACATAAAAATCTCTTGGTGGTGGTGTGGCATGGAGTCAGTTCCGGCTCATAGTGACCCTGCATAGCGCTTCCAAGGCTGTAAATCTTTACAGGAGCAGAAAGCCTTATCTTTCTCTGATGGAACAGCTGGTATTTTGAACTGCTGATCTTGAGGTTAGCAGCCTGACTGGTAATCACTATGTTAACAGAACTCCTTAAGGATCTGTAAGAATCACCTGGACATCTTGTTAAATTGTAGACTCTGATTCTGTATATCTGGAGTAGAAAAGCAAATTGTAAGCATGATTTCAAACCAGAATGAACCAGTTCTAAGCCCTGGCAGTCAAAGGAAATCTTTTTCAACTTTTTGCTCTTAATTACTCTGTGGTGGTGTGCTCATAGCTCTGTTCCGACTCATAGCTCTATGTTGTTGTTACATGCCATGGAGTCGGTTCCGACTCATAGCTACCCTGTATTGGGTTTCCGAGGCTGTAAATCTTTACGGGAGCAGAAAGCCTCATCTTCCGCCCATGGAACCTCTGGTAGTTTCGAACTGCTGACCTTGCGATTTGCAGCCCAATCTGTAACCACTATGCTACCAGCTACCAGAGCTCCTTTGTTGTTATTGTTAAGTACCGTGGAGTCGGCTCCGACTCATAGCGACCCTGCACAGGGTTTCCGAGGCTGAAAATATTTACTGGAGCCGAACGCCTCATCTTTCTCCCACGGAACCGCTGGTAGTTTCGAACTGCTGACCTTGAGGTTGGCAGCCCGACTCGTAACCACTACGCTGCCAGAGCTCCTTTAGTCCCCTTGAATTGTTTCTACTTCATTGTAAAGTTGGTAAAATGATTTGAGTACCCAGGCCTGTAGCAGTCTCCTTGTCTTGACACTTGGACTCTCCTTGAGCATCCTCCCCACTCCCAGCTTCTTCCCACTCTTACCCCTCTAACCCGCCCTCATCATCCTGGAAGCTGTCTGCCTGCATCACTGTTTCAGTGGATGGCAGCAATACACAAGGGCACCTCATTGTTGGAAAGGAACTGCCTTCTGCCTGCCAAGGACAAATGCAGACACACAAAGCAGTATCAAGCAAGACTTCACATCAAAGAAAACCCTGCCTGGGCTTGCCAAGAGCTGTGCTTTCTCTCCGCCTCTCCCTTTAACCTTGTTAGTATTCTTAGGGCCCAAGTGGCCCATAGTCTGGCCGCCAGGCTACCTCACTCACCCAGAACTCCTGTTCACTCTGACACCTGAAGCCTAAGGCTCTCTTTGGATTCTGGATCCACCAGTTGAACTGAGCAGAATGCCAAGTGTTTAAAAAATGTTGGATGATTTGGAAGGAAAAGCCACGGGAAACATTTACTGTGTGAATTCTATTTGAGTAGAGGAACAGAATTCTTTACTTAACATGTTCAGTGCAACAACACATAGAAAATTAAGAAGTCCTGGCCTCAGAGAAAAAGCACAAGAAAGAAGCTTCCCTATTCACTGCTTTAGAAGGAGTCCTGGTGAAGTGCTGTGGGTTAATGCACTGGACTGCGAGGTTGTTTGAACTGCAAGGTCAGTGGTTCTAGCTCACCAGCTGGTTCTCAGAAACCTTATGCAGGGTCAGTTATGAACTGACTTAATGACACTTAAAAACAGTAACAACATGAGACTTCTGATTCTACATTAAGGAAAATAAAAAGTACTCTTTTAGAAGAAGAATGAATAAAAATAAATGGAAAAAGAGGAACTGGCAGGGACAGAGAAGGAAATAAAAAGTTTTATTTTAAGAGACTTATAAGGTTCCTGGGAGTCCTTAGGTATGAAGATTGTTAACACTCTCAGCTGCTAACCAAAAAATTGGAAGTTAAGTCTGTCTACAGGCATCTCCGAAAAAAGGCCTGCTGATCTACTTCTGAAAATTCAGCCACTGAAAATCCTATAGAGCACAGTTCTACTCTGACACACATAGGGTTGCCATAAATTGGAGTTGATTGGAGGGCAACTGGTTTGGTTTCTTGGATTTATGACTTTCTGGATGTTAAAGAACTCTTTTGTAAAGATATAGTAAACACCAAAACACAATGAAGGGGTTTTGGTTGGTTGTTTTTAAGTTTTAAAATCAAGTATTGTGAAAGCTGAAAGAGGCCTTAGAGATAATTTTTTCCATTTTTGCTCTGAGTGATGAAAATCTGAGGCCCAGGGAGATCTAAGAGCTTTTTCAAGGTCTCACAGATTGTTAGTGTTAAAGCTAGAGTAGAACCTGAGCTCCTGACTCTCAGTATGGTTTCTAAATCACAGTGTGGTGTAATGGTGGTGGCAGTAGCATGTGATCAGAATACACAGATCTACAGCTTCACCAACTATGTTATTTTTAACATGGTGACTTCAATCCTTTGACTAAGATCTTCCATTGTGGCCAAACCTACTGCACTGTTCCAATAGCTTCCCAGAATGGTAGTAATTACAGCAAAAAATAAAATAAAATAATGAATGGGGCCCAGAAAAAATGTCCCATTTCTCATCATAGGAGGGTGGAGATAATTCATTTATATAATTTGTTACTTTCAGGGCACTCATGTGATTGTGAGTTCCTTACTGGTTCCAGGGTGAGAACTCAAAGCATCCCATGGACTTGGATGAGGGAAAACTTAAACCTTTTATTAACCTCTTAAAGGTGACATTTCTTCTGTTAAGAGTGCAACAACCCACAACAGTATTTGCAGTACTTAGACATTAATAGAAATAGATATTTGTAATATTATATTAATTGTTGTTGATACTGTGAAATAATTTTATCCTCATTACCTCTTTTTTTAATGCTGAATAAATGATCATGTATGTTACTATACTCTTTTGAAAATTACTCTTTAGATAATTATATTTCAATATAATGGGTTTCCTTTATAATTCTATATATTGAACTTTATGCATTTAAAGGCATTATTCTGGGGAGAGCTTTGTGAATGTCATCTAACTGCCAAAGAGGTAGTTGGCACAGAAGTTAGGAACCCCTGACATATGAGGAGTAGATGAACATCCCATTGCTGATGGATGCCTTTGTCACTCAGTTTTGTGTCCCTGTCCTATCACCCTGTGGGCTCAGAGTGACAGGGAGGCTCACTTGTCATTTCACTTGTCATTCGGATTGGAAAGCTGCCAGTATCTCTTACCACAAACTGTGCTTGTAACTCTAGGGCGTGCCAGTCTTTGAAAGCTGGCATGATTGTTATAAAGTGTGACAGAAAAGAATCCTTTCTTGGGTATTATTATTAAAATTAAGGCTGAGAGGGCGTTTTTGATATTTATATTAAGAGGGCTGTCTTCACACAGCCCTCTGTTTCCATGAAAGTTGATTTTTCTTGGTACTCCAAAAGTCCTTTAGAATGATGAAGAAAGCAGTTACTATTTTTTCCCCCAAAAAAATAGCAAAAGATGACTTGAGGTGGCAAATAAGCATCTAAATAAATACTAAGGTTAGACTTAATCTTAGCAAAGAAAATGAAATAAAAAAGGATATTAAGACGCCATTGCCCACCTCTCAATGAGGCTGAGTTTTAAGGATAATTCTCAGGATGGGTAGGAATGCAATGAAATGGGTATTTTTGTAAACTGCCCACAAGATCAAGGTTTGGCATCACCTTTTGGACAGCAAATGAAAAGGCTCTATTTTCAGGTGTTTTTCATCTAATAATTTTACTTCTAGGAATTTCTCCTAAGGAAAAGTTAAAAAGACATTTATCCTAGGATATTCATCAAAATATTCTTAAGTAAAAGTAAAAAAAAAAAGAAAAAAGGAAGCAACATATACTCAAACAATATAAAGTTGGCTAAATAAGGTATGTTATCTCTGTAGTACTGGTGTGTCCCTGTGGGATAATGCACTGGACCTAAATGTCGGTTTGAACTGCAAAGTCGGTGGTTCCAATTCACCAGCTGCTTCTCAGAAGCCCTAAACAGGGTTGCTGTGTAACAGATTTGACAGCACTTAACAACAACATCTGTAGCACACTTTCATCTGTAGGATGATCTTTAATGCAGCCAGTTTTTTAATTTTTTTTTTTAAAGCTTTTGTAAGATTTAATGACATGAAAATAATGTTAGCCTTAAATTGCAAGATATAAAATTGTATTAGTACAATAATTCTGTTTTTAGTTTGGAAAAAGATTTGTTGTATTTTTTTGCAATTGAAATTACATGCATATAGAATATTTGTAGAAAGGGAACACACTGACTCTGTAGGATTAACATTGGACTGTGAACCACAAGGTGAATGGTTTAAGCCCATCAGCCATTCTGTGGGAGGAAGATGAGTTTTCTGCTCCAGGAAAGAGTCACAGCCTTGGAAACCCTATACAGGGTTGCTATGAGTTGGAATCGACTTGACAGCTTTTTAATAACATTTGTAAAAAGCAAACAATAACAACAGAAAACAAACAAGAGAAATACGAGTGTTAATATTGCAACTTTGGGGTGACAGTATTTCAATTCTAGTATTGGTGAATATTTGATAAAGCAGTAAAACATTGTTTTTAAAAAGATGAGCTGGTGCCACATGGACTGATCTCCTTTTGCAGTGCCTTCTTGTTGCTCCAGACAAAAGTTTGTTTTGCTGGTTGCTATTGAGAGTTATTTTTTTTTCCTAACCTTTGCTCTCTTTCCCCACCATTGGTTTCCAGATGTCAGATTTAACCAAGTTCAGAGCATTGTGCATTTCCCCTTTCTAGTTTAAACTGAAAATTCAGAAACTGCGTTAAGACTACCAACTGAATACAGTTAGTACCGGCATGAATGTCAACCCAAAGCTTGTTGGCATAATGGAAAATACTGCCATGGGGAATTTGAGGCTTTTGTAAATAAAACTAGAGATTGGGCCTAAAATAGGATGAGAATTTGAGGAGGCATCTGCCCCCCCCTCCCTTCACCTACTTTGCTTCAGCCCACTTGTGCTTGGTGTTCTTCTGGGCAGGGGAAGGAAGATGAGAAAGAATTCTTCTGGAACAATTTAACTCTTTGCTGATACTTGGCTGAAAGTGTAAACATTTCAACTTTCAGTGATTATTCAGTATGTAATGTGTAAATTGACTGGAAAAAAAATCTGTTTAGGTAAAGATATGTTTCCTACTGACTTTAAGTAAAATATATGAAGGCAATTTTCTGTTAGTGAATGTTTGTTTTCAAAGTCCTATTATTTGCACGTTTTCAGAACTTTGAAAACACAACCGCTTATACTCCACTCCTCTCTCTTTTATTAAACTTGGATCAATTTTCTCCTGAGTGAAATTTAAAATAATAAAAACCAAGAAACCATTTACTCATTGCTTTCTGTTGCATAGCAATCTAAACAAACAGGCCCCTTTCCTCTGTTAAAAACTTCCAATAAAGCAAATCACAAAGGTTGTGTTTAAAATAATGAGTTCCAAGTCTCTCTCTCATTTTTTTTTAATGCTTCCTTAGGAAAAAAAAAAAACAAAAAAAAAAAACAGGCTAAAAATTGTAGGCAAAAAACTCAATTGACTTTTTAGTGAGTCACTTCTTATGCTACTGCAGGGATTAGACAACTCTCTCTTTGTGGTGAAGCCAGAGGGGCTGAGCTGGATACAGCAATACAAACTCATTAAAGCAGGAAAAATAATAAGAAATAATACTAACCATTAAGTGTTCAGTATCTATCATGTGCCAGGCACTGTGCCATACTAATGATCTAATCCCATAACAAACCTCCTGTGTTGGACATCTTCCATTTGTACCCCTGGCCCATGCTCTTGCTGTCTCCATCCTGTTCTCTGCTCAAGGAGGATGGCCTGTATGGGCTGCAGCAATGGTCTCCCTTGCCAGTGGACACTGGCAGGAGACACAAGGGAGGAGGATAAGATCAGGGTATTTAATTTCCTGGCTTTTTCCCTGCCCATCATAGTGGGTTGGCTGAGTACCTTCGTTCAGAAACACAGCTCCTGCCAGGCAGCCTTTTTCATATAGCCATCCTCTCTAAATTCCAGTAAGTTTTCCTTCTTCCTTCCCCCTGTAGAGCTAGTGATGGGAAGAGATTCCTGGTGTTATTAGGTCCACTGGATCATCCTATCCCTGATGGTAGAAGTCCTACTTATCGGTGCTGCTGTAACAGAAATACCACAAGTGGATCTTTTTAACAAACAACATTTATTTTCTCACAGATCAGAAGGCTACAAGTCTGAATTCAAGGTGCTGCCCCAGGGCATGTTTTTTCCTTTGTTAGCTCTGGAAGAAGATCATTGTCTCTTTAAGTTTCTGCTCCAGGAAGATCTGTATGTGGTTTGGCATCTTTCTTGCCCTCATCTCTGCTTTCTTAATCCACTCCTTTTATTTTTATTTTTTTATTGTGAATTGGGTGAAGGTTTACAGAGCAGAATATCAGTTTTACATTCAACAGTTTGTACACACATTGTTTCATGTCATGAACTGCATTCCCCACAATGTAACATCACTTATCGTACTTCCTCCCTATATTTCTGTTTCCATTCCTCCTTCTTTCTTAATCTTTCTGAATTTTAACCTTGGGTAAATGCTGGCTTTTAAATTTCAAATGGTTGAGTATTCTAAAGAGTATATATCTCCCTAGTTATTGTTCCCCTTATTGTTGTTGTTAATGCTGTCAAGTCAGTTCCAACTCATAGTGACCTTGTAGAGGGTTTCTGAGGAGTGGCTGGTGAGTTTGAACAACCAACCTTGTAGTTAACAGCCCAGTGAAAACCCTACAGTGCCACACCAGAGGCTGTCTATTATTTGGCTGAAAATTAAGTCATGGGTTTGAATTCATTTTCAGACTTCAAGAGTGACTTAAGGCCATAGCCTCAGATATTCTACTGGTCTGTGTCAGACCAGTAAGCCTGCTCATATATATATATTTTTCTTTTTAATGGTTTTGAATTTTGTTTTATATTTTTGTCCTATTCTATCAAGAAGATGGAAGGAATAACCAGAGTCACTGTACCAAAAGGAAATGGTTGATGTTCAACCATTTCAAGAGATAGCATATGGTCAAGAGCCAATGATACTGAAGGAAGAAGTTCAAGGTGCATTGAAGGAATTGGCAAAGAACAAGGGTCCAGGAATTGAAGGAATAAAAATTGAAATCTTTCAAGAAAGTGAGGCAGCACTAGAGGCACTCACTCATCTCTGCCAAGTAACTTGGAAGACAACTATCTGGTCAACTGATTGGAAGAGATCCATATTTGTGCCCATTCCATAGAGAGGTGACCCAACAGAATGCGGAAATCATCAGACAATCTCTTTGATATCTCATGTGAGTAAAGTTCTGCTAAAGGTAATACAGAAATGGCTACAATCATACATTGACAGAGAACTTCCAGAGGTTCAAGCTGGATTTAGAAGAGGAAGTGGAACAAGGGAGATCATTGCTGATGTCCTATGTATCTTGGCTGAAAGCAGAGAATATCAGAAAGATGTTTACCTGTGCTTTATTGACTACGCAAAGGCTTTAGATTGTGTGAATCATGACAAGCTATGGACAACATTGCGAAGTATGAGTATTCTGGAACACTTATTTGTGCTCATGAGGAATCTGTACCTGGATCAAGAGGCAGCTATTCAAAGAGAACATGGGACCACTGAATGTTTAAAATTAAGAAAGGTGTGCGACAGTGTTAAATTCTTTCACCATACTTATTCAACCTGTATGCTGAGCAAATAATCTGAGAAGCTGGGTTATATGAAGAAAAATGTGGCATCAAAATTAGAGGAAGAGTCATTAACAACTTACGATATTCAGATGATACAACCTTGCTTGCTGAAAGTGGAGAGGACTTAAAGGATATTTGCTGATGAAGATCAAAGAGCATAGCCTTCAGTATGGATTGCATCTCGATGTAAAGAAAACCAAAATCCTCACCACTGGGCCAATAAACAACATTCTTATCAATGGAGAAAAGATTGAAGTTGACAAGGACTTCATTCTTCTTGGATCAACTATCAACACTCATGGAAGCAGCAGTCAAGAAATCAAATTATATATTGCATTAGGCAAGTCTGCTGCACAATACCTTTTTAAAGCATTGAAGAGCAAAGATGTCAACTTGAGGCCTAAGGTGTGCCTGATCCAAGCCATGGTATTTTCAATAACCTCATATGCATGTGAAAGCTGGACAGTGAATAAGGAAGACCATAGAAACATTGATGCTTTACAGTTATGGTGTTGGAGGAGAATATTGAATGTGCCATGGGCTGCCAAAAAACAAATAGATCTGTGGTGAAAGAAGTGTAGCCAGAGTGCTCCTTGGAGGCCAAGATGGCCAAACTTTCATCTCTCATACTTCAGACATATTGTCAGGAGGGACCAGTCACTGGAGAAGGATATCATATTTGGTAAGGTGGAGGGTCAGAGAAAAAGAGGAAGACCCCCAGTGAGGTGGATTGGCAAAGTGGTATCATCAAAGGGCTCCAGCTCGCCTAAACAAGTGTCTAGAAGCACCTCACACCATAAGCAAGTCTCCTACCGAAAGTCATTCAGCTTTACTTGCTACATGGGCTGAGAAACCCACTGCTCTGTCTCATGTTATGTTTCTTGTTTCTGCTGCAACGGCTCCTCTGCCACTCCTTTAATGTCACAGCTTTCTGTCCCTGGGTAGAAGAGGTTCAATGCACAAGGTATCTTGGGGTCCAAAGTACATGCTCCACTCTTGGCTCTTCTTTAATGGTAGTGAGTTGTCCCTTCCTGATTTTAAGATGGCTCATTTTATACCCATGGTAGATTTTCAAGTTTTTACAAGCAAGTCTGTTAACATCCACAGCTGAATCATGCCATCCTCTCAGTATCTTCTCCCATCTTCTCTTACCCAGACCCAGCATGGCAGAAATGTGGTTTGGTTGGAATTACAAACTATGGCTAGAAGACGCATTAGAAAATTCACTACTACACCACAGTTGTGAAGAGTGATGGACTAATTGTTTCCATGCATCTTTGATTTTCTTCACTCTTCACCCCTCTGGACAGGGAGAACCGATAGTTGTACATTGTTCTCTGAAGATTTTAAGACCTCAGTTGCTACTCAACAAAGTAGGATTGTAGCATATTGTCTTTGTATACTGTGCTATGCCAGCTGATATTAATGTCCCAAAAGACCATGGTCCTGAGCCCCCAAGTCTAGCAACTCATTCTTTCAAGGTGTTAGGTTATGTCTAAAAAGCTTTCATAACTTTGTCTCTTGTATGTGTCACCACATTCATGGATATATTTACAGTAAAGGTAAATATCCATGTACAAATATCCTATGTCAAATCTATATATATTCATAGGTTTGCTCCCACTCCCTTCCAGACCTGTGTAGCTTGCATGTCTATCCAGGCATCTACTCATAGGTTACTGCAGTTATTGCAGGATTGTGTGATGGTAGCAGTGTGCTGATGAGTAGGTTCTGACTCATAGCAAGTCCGTATAGTGGTTTTCCAGGCTGTAAATCTTTGCTGGAGCAGAAAGCCTCATCTTTCTTCCATGGAGGTGCTGGTGGATTCAAACCTTGTGGTTAGCAGCCCAATGTGTAACCCAAAATTCTACCAGAGCTTCTTGCAGGATTGTGTATATAACAGTATTTACTTCTGTTGCTTTTGGCTCTAACATTTATCCCAGTGTCTTCCCCTGCTTCCATAATTTTTTTTGCTGCTCTTCCTCCTATTGTCTTACTATAAATTGCCTTTCCATTCACCTAAGTTAATTTAAACTTCTAGCAAGTAATTTATCCTCATTGCCACCCTCCTGTCCCTTAACCTTGTAACTATCAAAGAATGTTTCTTTCTTTTTTCTTTTTAAATGTTTTATTGTGAATTATGTGATAGTTTACACAGGAGAACGTTAGCTTTACATTCATCCTATGGTCGTTTCATTGCCATGGTTACAATCCCCTCCATGCATCTTCAACCTGTGCTCCCAGGTCGCCAGCACACAGCCCCTCTCCCTCCCTGGGTCTAGAGTTCCAAGCAGCTTCATCTTTCCAGGTCATTGTCTCTGCCTCCATCTCTGGTGGCACTGTTTCTCTGGGTTGGGTCCCATAATCTGCTCTTTTTCCTTGATGATCCCAGGGACCTCTGTTCCTGGACTGCAAAATCAACCACTCCCCTCCTTTTGCTACAAAATGTCTACCTTTACATTTCCAACCCTCACAGTCAGTCCTGATAACAAGTATTCACTATTGTAGCAGCAAAGACCTATCCCCTTCTCCTTTCATCAGCCCTGCCCAGACAGATTGGATACTACTCAGTGGAGATTCTACCTTCCTCCAAGCCCTTTGGATTTAGGCTCCCTCTTGAAAGTTTGTAAGCCAGTCACTTCTTGCCTTTGTATCCCCTGCCCCCAATTTTGGGTAGCCAATGTCCAAGTTGCCCATTCCTGTCTACTCTGTGTATGGAAGGGGTGGGAACGATCCTTGCTGTAAAGATTTGTTCCCTCTTTTGAACTAATGCATCCATAGGTGTGGGTTAAGTTCATCAAATTGTATCAGATTACTCTTTTTATCCTCTTCTTTCTTCTTCTAGTTGAGTTCTGATCATCCAGTCATTAAAGCCAGGTCAAGTGGGTATTATCTACAAGTGTGGGTGTTCTTATGCATATGCCCTCTCTTATCAGCTGGATGCTTCACTCTCCACTCTAATCCTCTGTGGCTATATGACTGACTCTGGGCCCAAGAGTGTCCAGATCTTGCCACACTGCTGGCCAACCAGGTCTTTACTCGGGTTCACAGGAGTCTATTGAACGTTGTAGGGCTTAGCTCGCAGCTTCATTGCTGTTTTTCTCTCATTTCCCCTTATCAGTGATGAATGTGGTCACCAATCAGAGCGCCTGTCTGCATGTGTATTCCCATTGAGTCTTAGTCTTATGGGGTTTGCCCTGAGGGGACCCGATCACTTGCCTTGATGTCTCCTGGATGAGTAACTTGCTTGTTCTTGTAGTAATCAGTTGGACTGTCATTGTTTTGTATTTTTCCGTTGGTCTCTTTCGAGAAGTACCTTCTGTGCTTCTAGTTGCTCCAGGTTGGTCTGCTTGTCCTTTCAAGTGGAAATTTCCTACCACAGAAGATTCTGGATGGGATTCAGGATTCCACATATGGTCTTCTGTAATGCAGAGGCTATACAGGAAGTTTCCTTTGCTGGGCACACTGTAGCCCCATTTTAGGTTTTCCAATCTGTTACAGGCAGAAGACAGACTTAAAAGCTTTCTATGGTGATATTTCTGGCTATTCCTTTCTCTCAACCTCAAGAGTTTATTTTATAATAGTATGCCAGGGAAACTATGATTCAAAAGACAGCCAAGCATCTTAACATTATTTCCTCCGTTTTGCCAATCCAACCATGTCTCAATCCCTGTATCCCAGAGCCCTGTTGTTCCAAGCTTGTGCATATGTCATTATTTACCTCTGTCCCACTTAGCCCATGCAAACCTGCCTAACTCTTCTCCCATCAGCCTTGTTCTTCCACTCTCCTCCTCCTTCTTGTGTATTGCCCCCCTCCCTAGCACCCAAACTATTCTGTATCTATTCCCTAACCTGTGCTCAGCCTTCTCATCCCTCCCCTCATCCTACTCCCCCATCCTGGTCACCAGCAAAGAATCCCCCTCCCCACCTTTAGTATGGGTTCTCTTTCTTAGTCTTTTACAGTAGTGGTCCTATGCAGTATTTCTCCTTTTGTGACATAATGTCCTCAAGGTTCATCCATGTTATGTGATAGCTTATAGCTTCCTTGTTGTTCTTCAAGGTAGCATCATATTCCCTTGTGTGTATGTACCACAGCTTGTTTGTCCATTCTTCAGTTGATGGGCACTAGGTTGTCTCCATCTTTTTTCTATTGTAAATAGTGCTGCTATGAACATTGGTGTGCTTATATCTACCCATGTTATGGCTCGTATTTCTTGTGGGTAAATACCAAGTAGAGGAATTGCTGGATCGTAAGGTATTTCTATTTTCAACCTTCTGAGGAAGTGCCATAT
>NW_006408894.1:1782869-1784642 GCF_000296735.1 Chrysochloris asiatica | reverse complement strand
TTTCTAGTTTTTAGCATGTTCCAATTGTCTATTTTGTCTACTTTTGTTGGTGTAGTTTTCAAAATCTTTGGTAGTCTGTGTATTCCCTGAATTAGTTCACATTTGTTCCTATTTTTTCATTGATGGGATTCATAATCAGCATTTTTGAACTTTGCTATTAATGCTGGGGTCAAGTAGTATCTTATTTTTATCTTGATTTGCATCTGTCTGTGGGATAAACCACTGGACCTCAACGTTGGTTTGAACCATAAGGTCAGTGGTTCAGACTTACCAGTGGCTCCTTGGATACTCTGTGCAGGGTCTCTGTGAGTTGGAACTAACTTGACAGCACTTAACAACAACAGTAACAATGATGGTCAATTATCATGAGCATTTCTTCATATCTTTGTTGCTGCCTGAATGTTTCTTTTTTTGTTGTTGAAGTCCCTATTCATATCCTGTACACATTTTTCAAGTGGTTTTCTTGGTCTTTTTCTTGTACAGATGTTGTAGTTTTCTATACATTTTAGAGATTAGCCCCTTGTCATATATGTCATTGCCAAGTTTTTTCACCACTCTGGGTTCTTTTTTTACTCTTTTGGTAAAATCTTTTGATGCACATAAGTGTCTAATTTTTAGAAGGTCCCAGTTATCTAGAAGAAACAGCTGCAAATATCCATTAATAATTGGGACGTAGAATGTGTAAAATGTAAATTTAGGAAAATTGAAAATTGTCAAAAATGAAATAGAACACACAAAGAACATTATACTAGGCATTAGTGAGCTGAATGGACTGGTATTCATCATTTTAAATCTGACAATCATATGGTCTACTTTGCAAAGAATAACAAATAGAAGAGGAATAGTGTTGCATTCATCATCAGAAAGATCATTTCAAGATCTATCTTGAAGTATAATGCTATCTGTAGTAATATATATGATATCCATACACCTGTAAGGAAGACCAGTTAGTATGGCTATTATTCAAATTTATGCACCAACCTCTAATGCCACTGATGATAAAATTGAAGAATTTTGCTAAAGCTAGTTCAAGAATGGCTACAACAGTATATTGACAGGAAACTGCTTGAGGTTCACACTGGATTCAGACAAGGACATGGAATGAGGGATATCATTGCTGACAGTCAGTGGATCTTGGTTGAAAGCAGAGAATACCAGAAAGATGTTTACCTGTCCTTTATGGACTCTTAGAAGACTTTTGACTGTGCGAATCATGATATGGAGAACGTTGTGAAGAATGGGTATCCTAGAACACTTAATTGTGCTATTGAGGAACTGTGCATATACCAAGAGACAGTCATTTGAGTAGAGCAGAGGAACACTGAATGGTGTAAAATCAGGGAAATTGTGCAACATGGTTGCATTCTTTTACCATACTTATTCAATCTGTATGCTGAACCAATAATCTGAGAAGCTGGACTATACAAAAAACATGACATCAGGACTGGAGGAAGATTCATTAACAACCTGCAATGTGCAGATGATACAGCCTTGCTTGCTGAAAGCGAAGAGCACTTAAAATACTTACTGATGAAGATCAAAGAGCACAGCCTTCAGTATGGATTTCACTTCAATGTAAAGAAAACAAAAATCCTCACCACTGAACCAATTAATAACATCATGATAAATGGAGAAAAGATTGAAGTTGTGAAAGACTTCATCTTGTTTGGATCCATTATCAATAATTGTAGAAGCAGCAGACAAGAAATTAAAGGACAGATTACATTAGGCAAATCTGCTGCGCAAGACCTCTTTAAAGTGTTCAAGAGCAAA